>NC_141034.1:55895000-55952500 GCF_052040795.2 Danio rerio | reverse complement strand
TATTTTAACCTGAATAAATTAACCTAGTTAAGCCTTTTAATGTCACTTTAAGCTGTATAGAAGTGTCTTGAAGAATATCTTGTCTAATATTATTCACTGTTGTCATGGCAAAGATAAAATAAATCAGTTATTAGAAATGAGTTATTAAAACTATTATGATTAGAAACAAGAGCTGGTTATCCATTAAGAAAAAGCCTGTAACGCATAATTCTAGCCAACGGTTCTGTATGAGAAAGTCTTATCTCTGATTTATATCTGGTGACGATGTCTGTGGTGTCACCATTCAAAATTAAAGCTCAGCTTTAATATCCTGTCGTATTTCTGGGTCGTCGCGTGCACTGTAATCCACACGTGAGTCCAGCTGCGCTCTCATGGAGGGAAAATGAAAGCAAAACCTTCACTGCAGCAAATTATAAAAGCAACACTGACGACCGGTATCTCCAAACAATTCTTGTTCTCCCGCTTGATAGTCTACATGATGGAATACACGCTAAGATCTCATGGCCGTGACGCAGCTTCGGAAGTACGAATTTGCTCGAAATAACGCAAAAACAACCCATTTTCACTTTTTAGTGAGATATAGGTGTCCTAATAGTGTTTTTAGCAGAGTGGGACACATATACGACTGTCAACAGCTCAAAACATGTGCTTTGGTGTTTCGTGACCCTTTAAGCTCTTTTGGTCCGATTAGAAACATTGCCGTGTAAAAGGGAACCACACCAAGAGCAACATTGTAACAATTTGAATCCCTGTTTCAGAACAAAACAATCAATCTACAGATGCGAAAGCACCCTAAGAGAATTATAGATGTGGAGTTTTAGATGAAGCACAAATGAACAGCGACAGGAGCGACATAGACTGACAGAAGCTTTTTCACACACTCACAGCGACAACATTAGGACTGTTTTCAATCTGCCGCTATGCTGACACACAGGTGTTTGTAGCTCCGCCCACTTCTGAAAAGAGCACAACCTCAATTATATTTAAAGCGACAGTCACCAAAACACCACACTTTGGATCAAAGCCTAACAGTGTCAGTTTTAGAGAGCTAGAGAACATTATTTTTGTGCTATTTTTAGCCAAACTTAACACACACACACACACACACTCTAGAGACTTATTTTACATCTTGTAATAGGGGGCATAATAGGTCTTCTTTAACCACTTAAACTCGCTGTTATTTGGGGATTTCCGCCTGGATTTTGCCTACCCAAATTTAAAAGCTTCCCAAATCCACATGCAGAGGAGTAAATGCAAAAATTTGGTATCATTTAAAAAAAAAAACTTTGAGTTTTCATAAAACACTATTGAAAGTGTTTAAAATATCTGTATATGTCGTCTGTGTTATAACAAACACCTAAAAAAAGAGGCGCTTTTTGTATTTTTTTTTTTTTATAAACTCAAATTTGAAAGTGTACCTTTTAGGTTCTGTGTGGTCTAGCGTGCTGTAATTAATGTTGGTGGTTCCTGCACATGTCTGTAATCATAGGAAAAAAGATAAATGTCTCCACCATAATCTATGCAAAAGTTATTGTATTCCAACTGATGAGAGGTGCTGTACAAGCCACAGGGAGCGATCATTGTTTTCATATTACACTATTCTTTTGTTTGATCAAACATAATTCACTGTGTTTGGACCACATCAGACATATAAAAGGATTACTTATGCACATCACCTCAAAAACAGAGGAGAATGGCCCTGAAGCGCACAGCATAAGGTAAGAGATGACAGCTGTCTGTGCTATCTGGGGCTGCTTATTGATCATGAATGTATTGTTTACATTTCTGCGCCATGGAAACACCTCGATTCATTCAACAACTGTTTGACATATGAATATAATTCAGTAAAAAGAATGCTAGAACTGTATGAGCACCGGCAAGAGCTTTCATTTGAGCTATAACTTGTGCATGTGTCATATGAAAAAATATGAAAATGAACCAATGTAAAATTGGTTCATATTTTGGATACCCTAGCTCGGGTATCCAAAATACTGTGAATTTAAGTGTAAATAACTTTTATACAGTAGGATAAAAACCAAAGTGATGCATATGTGCATTAAATATAGATTCTACACTTTCAAACAAACCCACTTACAGGGGTCTGGTGCAACGCTAGCCCTTTAAATCTGAAAGCGAAAGTCGATGACGTAACGGACCCGGTACCGGGTCCACAGAGTTCAAGTGGTTAAGGAAACATACATTGAAAACACTCTGTTGCCTGAAGTCAATGCTGTATGGTCGAGAGTAAAGCCGTTTTGTTGACTTTGAGTGTTTCCGTCTGCAGGCACATGAGTTTCTTCGCATCCAAATCGAGCCCCACATCAGTGATTCTGGACTTATGGGAAACGCAGCATTTCCACAGCGGCAATCTGAACCAGCTGGCGGCGGTGATGGCGGAGATCGGCAAACAGGAGGCCATGATATTCCTGGTGTCAGACGGAGAGTGCTGACGCTTTCAGAGAAACACCACCAACAGGGTTTATCCAGCGGGAAACACACAACAAAACCTGGCCGGCCTTCTAGACGTACTGTGACTGAGACACACACACAAACACACACGGCCCTATCCAAAACACCTGTATAGTAAAAACCCCCGAATCTGTGACCAACACGTCCTTTTCTGACCGTCCGCATCTTAATGTCAGACTGCAAACTAAAGCGTAGGAATATTTTGCCAACAGATTCAGATTTGAGACATGCATTTTGTAAATGTTGCGCCATTTAGCAATATGCAAACACGCGTATCGATGACAATTTCCTTTGGCCGACACGTTATTTCCTCTTACCTCACAAAAGCATTTAAGAATTCGCTCAATTTCAGGACGGAAAGCATTGTTTGTTTGGGTAGAGCCATCGCTTGTGCACTCAAAAGTGTGTTCAAAAACCCATGAAGCCATAAAGTCCAAATTCACCTCGATGCAAAGAAAAGAAAAGGAGCGGCGAGACAAGCGATCAGGGACGTTTTCTCATCGCTTTTGCAGCAGAAACTAAACGGGGTCAGATCGCTTTTTTTTTATTTTATTTTTTTATGCATCAATGAGAAAAACCCCTTGTCCAATTTTGGTGGCGTTTTAAGAACACACATGGTTTATACGCAGAAAAAGCAACACTACCAAATGTCTGATTGCGTTTCTCCTTCATATTTGATGAATCTGTTTCTCTGAAAGCCATTTTGGCTTCGGGGCAGATTTTTTATTCTTCTAGGAAAGGATGTTTTCTTCCCTTCCCTTAAAAGCAAACGTCCATCAGGGGTGTGCGATGTTCTTCATGTGGGGTAATACGGCCATCGCTGTTTTATCGATCTGCAAGTGAACATAATGTGGTAGGAAACAGCTCTTTATTATAATGCAGTCAGAACAAGCCTATAATTCTAGTTATGGAGGCTGAAATAATACAACAATATGGACGCCATTTGTGTTTGTTTATCAGATATAATTCAAGCAAGAGTGAAAATCACACATGGTTTTATTTTGTTATGTCCAACACAGAGGGCGACGCAGTGGCCCAGTAGGTAGTGCTGCCACCTTACAGCAAGAAGGTCACTGGTTCGAGCCTCGGTTGGATCAGTTGGCGTTTCTGTGTGGAGTTTGCAAGTTCTCCCTGCATTCGCGTGGGTTTCCTTCACAGTCAAAGACAGTTCAGGTGAATTGGGTTGGCTAAATTGTCCGTAGTGTATGAGTATGTGTGTGTGTGTGTGTGGATGTTTCCCAGATATTGGTTGCAGCTGGAAGGGCATCCGCTGCGTAAAAACTTGCTGGATAAGTTGGCGGTTCACTCCGCTGTGGCGACCACGGATTAATAAAGGGACTAGGCCAAAAAGAAAATGAATGAAGGAATTACGTCCAACACGGGTCTGGGGGGAATGCATGGAACGCAACAATATTAGTTACATTTATTTTAAAAGCACTAAACTGGGACCAGTTACAACACCACAAACAAAGCTTAAAGATTAAAGTCTCCAGTAAAAAATAGAGTGAATTGCTCTCACTTCATTTTGATGCTCCCTTTTACACATTTTGTTGAGTTTAACATCTACATGCCAACTAATTCTCATTAGATTATGAGTAGACTGTTAGGTTGGGGTTAGGATAAGTTGACATGTGCTTGTAAAGTTTCTTATAGTCAGTTAAATGTCTGTTGAAGGAGCAGAATCAGCAGATATCAAGCAGACAGTCTACTAATACTCAAATGAGAAGTAGTTGGCATGTAGTTGCAATGAATCTTAGTCAGCAAAATATGCAATAGGGACCATCAAAATAAAGTCTTACCAATGAATCAAATGATTCATTCTATAATAGATTCATTTAGAATGAATCATTTGGATCAGGAATCAGGAACTTTAAGTTATAAATGAATCAACTGTTTTTGACTGAATCATTTGGAAATGTCAGGTTCAAAATCCTTGTGTGTTTTTGTTTACATCAGGGGTGTCAAACTCAATTCCTGGAGGGCCAAAGCCCTGCACAGTTTAGTTCCAACCCTGCTCCAACACACTTACTTGTAGGTTTCAAACAAGCCTGAAGGACCAGGATCAGGTGTGTTTAATTAGGGTTTGAACTAAACTGTGCAGAGCTGCGGCCCTTTTGGAACTGAGTTTGACACCTGTGCTCTACATGATCCAAAACAGACAGTCAAAAGAGGGATTTGAGGGATCTCTTTTGATTCGTAATTCAGAAAATACTATGCTAAACCAGAAAGAAAATGTAGAATGAAACATTGATTATTAACAGGAAAATTACATGTGAACATATCAACATAGGCTCATTCTGAAATTGTAGCCCTGTATACATTTCTGGAGATCATGAATTATGTAGCCAGAAGTACGTTTGGCAGCATTTTGTCTCTAAAAGGAACGCTATGCGACGGTATAACGCCATTTCTTCTAGCGCTGACCGCTTACCTCTGTGTAAATGGCTTACCCACTGTTACCAGTTTGTCCAGTAGCTTGCTGCCAGGGCCAATTAACCAATGGGCATTATGGGCACAGGCCCAGGGGGCAATTTTGCGGTGTCTAAGTCCAAATAGCACACCTCGTTGGAATAAGCTAGTTGAGTAATTCCCGCTCATCACCCTTTGATTGGCAGAGATAACAAAACTAAAGAGCGCAGCAGACAGCAGCGTAGCTCATAAAGCAACATGTTTTGACTCGATCGACCATGAACCCGGTTCAAATCCAGCGTCTGATCAACTCATTCTTCTTTTTTTCTCCCACTAAATATGAGATTTTGCCTACTCTTCATCACGAGGAAGACAAGTAGGAATGATTAATAAGTGTGTGTTATGGAGGACTCAGATTCATAGAACTGGATTGGATTAAAAAGTTGTTATATCCATATGCATTATAAGTTTGTAGAAGCTAGACATAAAAAAAATATGAATACAACTATAGTAAATTAATGGATTTTAATTTACTTGTTTAAGTTGACTGAAGCAGTACTAAAATTGATATTTAAGAGTATTTTTTTAATCAAAGTGTGCTTTAAATGCTTTAAAAATAAGTTAAATCTTTGTAGACTAGAATTATATGTACTGTATATCATTTATTTTAAAAATGCGGGCAATACATTATAGCTTAAATTAATTTTAAAAATAGGGGACCTATAAGACATTGTGCCCAGGGGCCTCTAGATTCTTAACCTGGGCCTGCTTGCTGTGTACGTTGGTAGACTTTAGACGCAGAAATGAGTTGATCACGACGACGGGGTTCAAATCTAGTAAAGAATGGTTCCAGAAAGCAAATTAGACAAAAAAAAGCCAAAAAAATAAACAAGAAAATAACAGAGTGAGAATGTGTTGAAGTCTGGAAAAAGTGGTAAAAATCAGGCGAGGGCTTTTCGTTTTCTGGATTGCTTTTGAAAACACTGTTGGTCGGGTTTAGGGAAGTGGGTGATCGGTTTAATCAGTGCTTTGGAAAACACTATTGGTTGGGTTTAGGAGGAGGGTGGGCCAGTAGATCGGTCAGTCAGTCGACAGCGGCCTCTGGAGAATTTATGTGAGAACAGCAGGCGTGGATGGCACTCATGAGAGAAACTTGAGCTCTGAAAAACTGTACACAGCGCCCTCTGGTGGATTCGCGAAAACTGCATAATAGCGTAGCTCCTGGGTCATATTTGGTGCTCTCCAGAAATGTATACAGGGGTCAGTTTTCAGAAGGAGCCTGGGTTGGAACATATGCAATTATGAAAACCATCAGAATATAGATGTGAATAAAAACTAAAATAGAGCAAGTGCAGGAGAAAACAAATGAATAAAATGTTGTTAAAGAAACGCAAGAGTTATTATTAAACTGACAATGAAAACTATTTAAAAAGTGTCTTCAGATCTGAATGAATCAGCTGTTTTGAACGAAACATTTGAATGACTGATTCAGTGAATCACTCATTAAAACAGGGACTCGCACCCCCTACTGGTAGTTTTAGTGTCGTATTTATCTATTTACTCATGACAGTCTTGAACTAGCCCAGAAAAACAGTTAGTACAACATAGTTATATATAATCAGAATTGGTGATTTTGGTGAACATCGCACACCCCTACATCCAAGAAATCCCCACACACACACTCAGCAGTTGTATTTTTGTAAACTCCTGTGTTTTTTCACGTCTCAGTCCTGCGTTTGGCGCCATGAATGTGCATTACACAGTCTGAAGATTGTCCGATTATTTAAGTTCATGAATGTGAGAGTATTTCATCCCAAACGGAGGAGAAGCTGACCGGCTGCGTCTGACTGGAGGATTCAGGCTCCACATGAAGTGGGAAACACCGGCCTGCTTCACTCAAGCTGACTGAACTCACGATAAAGGCCAAAATTGCGTTGTTTTTTTTCATGCATTTTGTATCGTATGTTTGCTTAAGGTGGTTTGCGTTGATCATAGTTTGGAAGTCTTGTAGATAAAGTACTTTTCATGTGACGCGTCACTGCGCAACCAAAGTGTAAGAGCCATCTGGAGCATTTCTTTCACATCTATGCCAGTTTGATTTAGCGTGCGTTTCTTTGTCATTGTGCTGACGTTCATGTTGAGCATTTCACTGGTAAAACAGTTTAAATATTTAATACAGCACTTTGTAAAGTAATTGTAAATGATATTTTAATAACAAGCCAAAAAAAGACAACTGACGTAACATTTGTCCAAGTATAACCTGTGAAGTGTTTGCCTACTGTTCATTGGTTATATAGCACTGACTTCATTCTTTCTGCAGTGTTTGAGGTTTAGACTGTTTCCGCCACCGCCGTTTCGTTCCGTCTCGAGGCTGTTGGTTTAATCAGATTCTTCACTTTCATGAGAAAACACACACCAGGGGTCTCATTTATAGTGTGCCTATGCTCAGATTTGATCTTATTTTGTTTACACCAAACAGACTTAAGTTATATACAAAATAGAGGTAAATTAACATAGTGTGGTGCAGGATGCATTTGCTGCATGAAGGGACAGAATTTGTCTCAATCACATCTACGGTTCAAGAAAAAAAACATCCCCCGGGTAAACTAGAGCAAGTGACACAGTGGTCTGTTTAAATGTACACATGCAAATGCTTGGTACACACCAAAAACATAGCAACATATTTATTTAAAAAACTTATAGGGCTCTATTTTGACGGTCCATGTGCAGAGCGCAAAAGCAGGGCACAAACGCATTTTGGCTAATTTAGGACAGGAAATCTGCCTTGCGCCATGGCGCATGGTCTAAAAGGGTTGAGTTTATTTTCTTAATGAGTTATAGGTGTGTTTTGAGAATAAACCAATTAGAGTCTCGTCTCCCATTCCCTTTAAGAGCCAGCTGCGTCGCGCCAAGAGCGCTTTCGCTATTTACAGGACGCAAAGTCAGTCTAAGTGGAAAAACTGAGCATTTCACAAGCAAACAGTTTTTTTTTTTTTTTTAACAGAAAACAGTTAAACAGGGCATCTGCTGCGTGAGAATGAGAGATAATGGATCACTTTCGCTCTTGGATAGGGAAACCTTTACGCGCAGACATCAGTTAGTCTATAAATAAATACTTTTGTTTGTTAAGCGCAAATATTAGTTTCAAAACTATTTCTAAATTCAGTTCTAATTTCCAGCAAACAAATAAATGAACAATAATAACCAAGTGTGCTCAAAATACTGAGTTATTTCCAAATACACCTGCCATGCCCCATATGGTCTAAAACCTGACAGGTGGACAAATCTAAGCTTGTTTTTAATAAAACAAATATAAATATGGATATAATAAATAATACTGCTAATAATAATAACATTATACAAAAGCAAATTGTTATGAATAAACTGAAAAAGCCTCCCGAGATGTAGAAGACATGAAAGCAGTGATTTTTCATATTTATGTAGGCTAGAAAATAATATGTTTTGTAATATTTTAATCCTTTATATTTATATTCTATATCTATTCTTATTATATCCTATATATATCCTTAATATTTAAATTTTTTCATATGTAAAGATATTTGCCTATTGCTCTCTTGTGTGTATTAAGCAGTGTGTAAGCGAGGCGCAACTCTGCGCTGGAGTTTAGACCGGGTTAGTTTTGGTCTAATGATAAATCTATTATAGTTTCTAAAAATAGCAACGCGCTAGCGGTCCGCCTCAGAACGCCTTCCTTTTAAGACCAGAACGCCTATATATGGGTGCACATATGAGCACTAATGCATTTGCCATTTAAACAGCGTAGCGCAAAACGCTCAAACAACTCTTGCGCCAAGCTGAAACTACCAAAAGACTATTGCGCCACGCCTTGCGCCACACTGCGCCGGGTGTATGATAGGGACCTTAGTGTTCATACACTCACAATTTATTTATTCTGGGTTCTCACCAAACACAAATTTAAGTCAAGATTTTACGTTACATATGAAGTAAATGCAAGTGCATGAATAAAGTCAAATTATCATTGCGCAGAACCAATGATCAACATGAATGAACAATTTGTCAATCATGTCAACCTGAACTATTTGAACTCAAGCGAAAAAATCAGACAAGGATAAAAACATCCCATGAGCAAACTAGAACAAGTGATGCAGAGTTACGCATTTGGTATGTAGCAAGCAATAGAGTGTTTGATTAAATTAATGGCAAAAAACATTTACACCGAGTGTGTACGCTCTAGATTTGATCTTATTCTGGGTTCACAACAAACATGAAATGCAGATCAGTTGCACACAAAGTCAATGCAAATGCATGAATACTGGCAAATTATAATGGCACGGGACGAATGATGCAGAATGTGCAACACACTTGCTGTTAATAAATAGAATTTTCCTCAATTGCATCTACTGTGCAAGTTCAAATATCTGAACTCCATCAAAAAGTTCAGGCAAGGAGAAAAACATCCTGTGGGTAAACTAGAGCAAGTAATGCAGTGCTCCACATTTGGTTTGTACCAAGCAATAGCATGATAGCTTAAATCTATGGCAGCATTTGTATTTATACAGTTTTTCTCAGTCGCTTTGGTGCGTTTCTCACTACACTATTTACATTTGCACAACAGTTAATACATTTCTCAAAACAATTAGTGCAAACTGCAAAACCAAGCTGATAACCTGCAAAAGCGCGTCACATGCTCAAAATGGATAGTTCATTCCTCAAAAGCAAGTATTGATGTCAGTCAAAGTGTCAGTGTCATCAAAATGAAAAGTCCTGACACCATTGATTATGAACAAGATAGTCAAATGGCTTAGTCATGTTTTCATCATGACACTTTACTCTGGACATTTTTTCAATGCTAAAAAGTCAGATTTTGATGACACCTGAAAATGCTCAAGGCAGCACTATATACTATTTGCACAGCCATTTGAAAACTACAGCAAAGTTAGACATCACTGCATTTAGTGAGTTATCTGAGTACAAGACACTGAATATGTATGTTTCACATTTTTACTGCATTTGTTCTTTGCAATCCTAATTTACTCACAGCATTGTGCAGAAGAATAAACACACCCTTATATACAACAAACATACACTCCCTTTAGGCAGAGCTGTGCACAACTGTACACAATATTGCGGTACATATTGTAACTGAATCTACAACATACACAGGTCTGTAAATCATTCATGAAACTGTTCAATTTAGAAGACATTTTCAGAAAAATAAAGATTTTAATTTGTTTTATAAAATTTGTTTGACAGATTTTGACAACAAGTTCAACATTTTTGTATGTAATGACTCTAGTAAAGAAACGAGGACTATTAGTTTTATAGGGTATGACTATTCAGCATTTACAAGTTTAGTTCATTTTGACTGACATGACAGAAGCAAATGATAATGCTATAAACAGCAGAGAGTTGTATGAAAGCAGTTGATGCATGTCCAAAAGCATTTGCAATTTGTTGAAAAGAATGAGAAATTGCTACTAGGATGTGCACAAATGACTAATTGTTTTGAGAAATGCATGAACTGTTGTGCAAATGTAAATGGTGTAGTGAGAAATGCACCAAAGCCACTGAGAAAAACTATTAAAAAAAATAAATAAAAATAAAAAAATTATTAAGAGTGTGCACTCTTAGATTTGATCTTATTCTGAGTTCACAAACAACAAGGAATTAAGAGAATTTTTCTTGCAAGTTACAAACCAAGTCAATGCAAATGCAAGAATCAAGGTAAATTATAATGGTGCGGCACAAATGACAGAATGTGCTACACATTTGCTGTGAATGAGCAGAATTTGCAGTCAATCACATTTACTGGTAAAGTTCAAATATTTGAAATCAAATGAAAAGTTTAAGTGAAGTTTATTTATAAACAAATTTCGAGAGGAGCACGTGCTTATGATTGTTCGCAGCTGTTCCAACTTTAGCTAATGACTGATTATCCTATCAGACAATCTTTAACTCTCTATAAATAACCAGACTATTCTCATTTCAATATCTTCATCTTGAAGAAACCCCCCCCCACCAAACCCTACTTTCCCTCCTTTCAAACGGGCGTCACGGTGGCCAGCGATTAGCGCTGTTGCCTCACAGCAAGAATGCCCCTGGTTTAATTCCTTTCCAAACCAGACGGCATTTCTGTGCAGAGTTTGCTCGTTCTCCCCGTGGTCGCGTGGGTTTTCCCCGGGTCCTCCGGTTTCCTCCCACAGTTCAAAAACAAGCACTCTAAACAATTAATCCAAATACTTTAGCTAAACTCTGAGTACACCTTTCAGCATCCATGTCTGACACTTAGCTACAACAAGCAAGAGGGGGAGTCATCGAGATCTACCTGAGCTCAAACTCCCCTCTCGCCTTGCAACAGGAGGGAGCCCAGGGCTCGAGGATCTTATAAGCTCAGGGCTCTCTCCCGGGACAGCACGCCAAACTAACTTTATTATCAATCATCAGCTAAGTGTAAACTCTTGAAATAAAGCCATGGTAACACATATTTATACAAAAAAAAGCATTTATAACAAGTGCATAGACTCAGGTTTGATTTGATTTTGGGTTCACAACAAACACAAAATTGTTGTTTTCATGTTTTTTTAAGTTACATACAAAGTCAACTCAAATGCATAGAGGAAATTATAATGGATGAATAACACAAAACGTGCAATGCATTTGCTGTGAATGGACAAGTAAAGGAGAAAAACATCCTGTGAGTAAACTAGAGCAAGTGACTCAGTGCTTTGCATTTTGTGTGAACCTGCATCAACATATGTACGCTTAAAGCCATGGCATTCATATTTATAAAATGTGTGTACACTCAGATATGATATTATTCTGGGTTCACACCAAACGCAGAATTCAGTTTTTGCACAAGTCAAAGCAAATGCATGAAAAAGGGGAATTATCACGCCGCGAATGACACAGAATGTTACGCGTTAGTCTCAAATGCAGAATTCACTGCAGTCACGTCTATTTGAATGAGCAAAACCAGGGTTTCTGCAGATATCATAATGTCAAATTTAAGACCTTTTAAGACCTTTTTAAGACCATTAATTATTAAATTTAAGACCTATATCGCAATATCAAAAACACGCGAGAGAAAATGTAAAAGCACAAAATTAGGGGTAAAATAAAGTTATTTAAATTTCGCTCTCTCGCATTACAATGCTCCCGACTTATAAAACTGCACTTGCGACATTTGTCAGTGAAATAACGGCATACTCTGCCAGCCGAAATCATGTCGCGTGCACTCAAACCGAACTTCCGCAAACAAAGCGATGACTTCACATTCGCTGCGCGCACGGAGTTTAAAAACAGAAAGCTGATTGGCTATTGCAAGTTGACTTTTTTGTAGTTGTAATACCGCAAATTACAATTGGACTTGTGAAATAATGAACTACAACACCCCAAAAACCTAGCAACAACAACAAAAATAATTTAAATGAGCATTAGATGTAGCGTTACATGGACATCGCAAAAATAAGACCTGTGCAAAAATATTTAAGACCTAGAACAGCAAATTTAAGACCTTTTAAAGCCATAAATTTCGATTTTTTAATTTAAGACTTTTTAATACTTTAAGACCCCGCGGGGACCCTGCAAACAAATAAATAAATACACACACAAGGAGAAAAAACTAAGAAAATAAACAAACTAACAGCGATGAACTCTGAGTGATGCAGCGCTTCATGTCTGGTCCGAACCCAGCATTAGTGTGTGTAGACCAGTGGCAACATTTATAAATAAAGAAAAGAAAAATACTGCCACGTCAACGTCTGAGCAGGTCACACATTTTATCATGTTGCAAAGTCCTGCATCTATTAAAACATCCAACTCAACAGATATGCAGAGATTAATAGTGCAGGATTAGTCAGATTAAGGAGAGTTTTTGCCAGATTAAACCGACCTTTAATAACCCAAGGTTGAGAGTGTGTTACTTCTATTCTGTAGGCTACAGGTTGTTGTATTTCACAAGATAATTTGCGATGTCTTGATTTATTGTAGATTTTATGCATGAGTAAATCATTTAAATTAAAAATAAATCAGATTTAAAATAAACATCCACCATCTGGAGCTCCGTTTCAAACTTGCAAATTTATTTTTGTGCAGTTTTTTTATGATATTAATTAGGATTTGTTTAGTTG
This sequence comes from Danio rerio, assembly GCF_052040795.2. NCBI lineage: Eukaryota > Metazoa > Chordata > Actinopteri > Cypriniformes > Danionidae > Danio > Danio rerio. The sequence continues at coordinate 55,939,511 of NC_141034.1, read as the reverse complement.
GCAGTCCAGCTCCAGATAAGTTCCTATTTTTTAGGCCGCATTCACACTGCGCTGTTCAAGTGACTCAATTCTGATTGTTTTCTCCCGTCATGTGGCACAGATGGGATATGGCCCGTGTACATGTAAGCATGAACAAATCACATGGACTCCGATTTACTCAAATCAGATTCAGGCCTTGTTCATATGTGGAAATTTATCCTTTATGAATCGGATCTGTGCCCTCGTGTCTGCAGTGTAAGCAGGTAGATCGGTTTTTCACCTGTCAATTAAAAACCGTAGCGAACAACGTCAAGTCTGACACTTTCATTTCAGAACAGACTTCCTAAACCTTAAATCTCATACACGAGGACTTAAACAGCTTTTACTTTGTCATATAGCACAGGTATAAGCATGTTAACGAGAGCGAGAGAGCGTAATGTCCGCCACGTAACCAATATAAAACTACATAGCTACATCACATGCATAAATCACGCCATGGACTTTACATTAAGATGCCTAAAGGTTTAAATAAGCCTATATATTAAAACAAAATGGACAAATGAGAAGCTTTCTGTCATGAACTATAGTAAAACAGCTTGTCAGAAGCTGCGAACAGATTACATACAGGAATAGAGAAAAGAGCTCTCTTTAATTATCATTTACATTTACATTTAGTCAATTAGCAGATGCTTTTATCCAAAGCGCTTACAAATGAGGACAAGGAAGCAACTTACACAACTATTAGAGTAACAATGAATAAGAGCTGTAGGCAAGTTTCAGGTCTGTAGAGTCTAAAAAGGAAAGTATTAGTACTTTTTTTTTTTTGAGTACAGTTAGTGGTATATCCAGAGAGGCAGTTGCAGATTAGGAAGTGAAGTGGAGACTAAATAGTTGAGTTTTTAGTGGTTTCTTGAAGACAGCGAGTGACTCTGCTGTTCTGATGCAGTTAGGGAGTTCATTCCACCAACTGGGCAGATTGATCACGAGCGTGAGCGAAAGTGATTTCTTCCCTCTTTGGGATGGAACCATGAGGCGACGTTCATTCACAGAACGCAAGTTTCTGGAGGGCACATACATCTGCAGAAGTGAGTGCAGATAAGAAGGAGCAAAGCCAGAAGTCGCTTTGTATAAGCAAACATCAGAGCTTTGAATTTGATGCGAGCAGCAACTGGCAGCCAGTGCAAACGGATGAGCAGCGGAGTGACATGTGCTCTTTTAGGTTCATTAAAGACCACTCGTGCTGCTGCGTTCTGAAGCAGATGAAGAGGTTTGATAGAGTTAGCTGGAAGCCCGACTAGTAGAGAGTTGCAGTAATCCAATTTGGAGAGAACAAGAGCTTGAACAAGGCGTTGAGCTGCATGTTCAGATAGGAAGGGTCGGATCTTTCTGATGTTATAGAAAGATCCGACCCTGCAACTCCTTGCAGCATGCACATTTTTATCAGCTGTCAGTCAGTGCCTGCTCTTTTTTTCCTGGTCATTGCGCCTTTGTCGTGTGCTGTGTAAATGCAGACGATTGGATACGAGTCTCTATTAAAAGATGATGTAAGCAGGTCATCAAAAAAAAAATCTGAGACACTCACAAAATCGGAATTGACTGTCAAGATCTGCCGTGTAAATGCAGCCAAAATGTCACATCTGGACATTTTTTTTGTGCGTGTGCACATTTGCATTTTCTGAAGTCTCTGAATAATCTAGAAACTACATTAGCATAGGTGTGTGCGCAACATGCTATAAATGAGGCCCCTGGAAACTCTACTGACGTATTTCAGACGAGGATTGGGTGCAAAAACAAAACCGTCAAATTCCTAACACTCAGGTCAACAAACAGTTCAGTGGAAACTAACGTGAATATTGGCATCATCCCAACAGCCGTGGTTCTGCGCTTCTAAACACAAATGGAGCGCAGATGTACATTCTGTCAGCCTCATGCATTGCTGTCGTGTGTGTAAACGAATGTGTGAGTGACGTTTCTTTCCACCGAGTTTCTTTTCCGACTCAAAACCGTAGAATTGTGTACCTGTGAATGTTCTTGGATTGGATTTCTTAATTCTTAATGTTCCTTGCCTTTCTGCAAGTCAAAATGCTGTATTTATTACATGCCACAGCGCTTATGCAATTGTACAATTCTTTTCTATTATTATGATTATGATGATGATGATGACGATTCTTCTTTTACTTTGCTAAAGTTACTTTTGATTTGGATTCTCTCTGTCAATGTAAATTGTCGTCGATGATGATTTTGTGATAACAGGAAGCCCTCGCCTGCTGACGGTTTCCTCTACTTTTTGGACAAGGATATGGATTTGTGGGTAGAATTTTGGAAATTCGTTTCTAAGTGCTTTCAAGTATTTACTTGGCCTTATGTATATATATCTCTCTATGAAATTTCAGAAAAGGTATGTATAGTAATTGAGCCTAAAATGGATGTAAATAAATTATATATTGTTAAGAGATGAGTCGAGTGCTTTTTGGTGTGAATTTCTATTTTACATTTACAGATCTGGGGCCTCATGTATCAACGCTGCGTACGCACAAAAACTTTGCGTACGCCTGGTTTCATGCTCAGAATCGCTCACGTTTGGATTTACTAACGATGAACTGAACGTGGGAATGTGCGCAGCTCCACGCCAGCTTCTTGGCTGGCATACGCACATTTTTTGTGCGTGTCTGTTTTATTTCCATTGGCGACTCCTAGAGGCAGTTGTGTTAAATTCCTCTCTACAAAGTGTCTGAGCCTTGCAATGGCAGCTGTATGAGACGGGTTCATCTAGCAGGTATATAAGGTTTCCATACCATACATTTGACCAGCTAAACATTAAAGCACAATTTGCAGCGGTCGCCTGTTTTCCCAATGTAATCTGAGCGATCTACTGCACACACACTGCTATAAAGACACTATCTGAAGATGAATTTGCATGCGTGAATCAGAAACATTTCCATTCAATAAATGTGCAAATAAAATATGATGCTTATTGATATGAACTTATTAATGATTCTTACTTGTCTTTCTCGTGATAAATAGTTGGCAAAATCTGATATGTAGCGGGGAAAAAAAGAAAGAGTTCATCAGACGCTGGATTCGAACCGAGTTCATTCTCGAACGTGTCAAAACATGTTGATATGCGTCTTACGAGGTGCACCACTGAGACTGTTAAGCGTCCTGCAACATTTTACACCTATAAATCACACTATTTCTGTTTAATTCACTCAGTGCGATGTTCAGACCCAACTGTGTTAACCGTATCAGCTAAACTTTCCCACTATATTTTTTTCTTTTGTTGTTAATTCCGGAGAACAAACTTGCAAATAACACCGCTTTTCTCCGGTCTACCTCCGAAAGCAGCACCTCCAGTTCACAATCTGTTCAAAGTTTCTCTTTTTGTTTGCTTTTGCCTTTGCTTTTTCGTTGAGTTTTGCCAAAGTAGAGTCATTAGCATATTCATACAGGGGAGGAGGCAGGGAGGGGTTTTGTGCTCGTGCATGTTGCGCTCAGTTTCACGTTCATTCAGATGTACAAAAGAATATGCGTGAGATTCGGCGTACGCAGTGTTTCATACATCTGAATTTTTTTCTGCGTACGCACATTTACAGCTTTGTGCGTACGCAATGTTTTAGTTTGATTTCCACGCAAGTCTTCGTACATGAGAACCCTGGAGTTTGTGAGCGGCCGACCTCAGTTCACGACTGACTATATTAAAATAAGGTCATTTCCAATTCAGTTTCTAATGACACTATCACGTCTTTTTCAAGAAAACAGCTGCTTCAGAACTTCAAATGTTTAACAACCTTACAGTTTTATATGTCCTAAAGGGGTGGTCCACTACGATCTCATATTTTAAACTGTAGTTGATGTATAATGTAGCTGTGTGAACATAAACAACATCTCTGAGTGTCAAAAGTTCTAAGTTCAAAGTGCAAAGGGAGACCTTGGTTTTTACAGAGATAGCTTAGCAAAGCTTACAATGAACGAATTTTGGGGACTACAAAAAATACTTCCGCCCCCTGTGAGATCACACAGGTTTGTTTACTGCGCAGTTAAGGGCCGTGGCCAGAGGCGCTGTAACGGTATAGCAGAGATGAAGCTAAAAATGCGTCTAAACTCGGCTGTTTCCACAGAGCTTTGTCTGTTTCTGTATTTGGGCTTCCAAAGGACACGACACAAACACAGAAGTGCTCACAGTTCAATATTAATTATGTTCCAGAGAATTATAAAACACACAGCAAGCATGATTTGACAAAACAGCTCCAGAATCTCTCCAGTTCAGTGCTGGATTCGGCTAAAATCTCCTCAAAGCAGAAGCTCTGAGCTACAACCTGTGAGTGATTTTATTAGTTTAAATTGATCATGACATGTTCAGTGTCTAGCGTTAACGGTATGCTGTAGCAACGATGTACACAATGGGAAATGCTGCTTTGCGGGCAAACGATTGAGCTACAAATTCATATTTATCAGTCAAACTGCTGTAAACACACACACACACACACACACACACTCCACCAGCACGTTCGTGTCTCTTATGTGTGTGCGCGCCACTGCATTGATTGTCTTTAGGCAGCTTTTCCATGTGTTTCATATCTCAGAATATGAAGTCGCAAAAGACATGTGGATGATTTATATTACTTACACCTGCATATTGCGGATACATGTGAAAGGCGTCGTGTAATGCATAGAGTTAAAAAAAAATACAGGTTAGCTTACCTGACTCGTGGTCGCAGCAGAATAATAAATCAAGGCTCACACAGGTCTCATCCCACATCTTGTGCGTTATTCTTCTTTCATGATATATTACAGAAAATAAAAAAAGAAAGTCCCGCGCACATGCGCTTGTTACAGAAAGTTCACACATTCACACACACAGACGCAGACAACATTCACACCGCACACACAATGGCAAACTCTTAAAGGAGCCACACCCCATTTTCACTCTTCAACTCCGTTACACAGACACTTGTCAGATGTTATTTTAGAGCAGGCAGGAGGTTGACTGATTGTTTACACAGCAGAAAAGTGCGTGATTTTACAGGTGTGACGTGGAGCCGATCCGCGAATAGCAGGACATTATGACGATGACCAATCAGAGTCACTTAAGGGCGGGCCTTTCAGAGGAACAAGGAAATATATCAGTCATTTTCATGTAGCTGAGTAGCTGAGTATAATCAAAGTGAGATATATGAAAAAATAACGCAATTTTCTTTAAGTGAAACATAAGCACACATTGCTTTGCATCTTATAAACACAACCAAGCCTTAAAATTACATTGTAGACCCCCCCTTTAAAAATAAAAATGGAATTTGACGGCGTTGTAACGCAATGTGCTGACCGCTGGACCACACTAGCACTTTTATGCTTATATGGCCAGAATGATAGTTAATCCTCATCATTACCCTACAGGCTACATTTTACTCATGAGGCTGCGAGACAATAAATAAGAAGAGCGGAGCTGCGACAAAATAATGAATAAAAAGAGTCAGGCTACAGTCAAATAAATAAATGAAAAAAAGTGCGACAGCTGCTTTCTCCGTTCGCCATGCTGGAGATAAACAGTCTGCACAAATGGAGCGCAGAGTTGGTGTCATCGACTACAGCTCTCATCTGATTGGCTGAAAGGTACGAGTTGCCCTGCCTCTGGCAGGACAGTCTCAAAACTACATACACACACGTACCCAGGGGGAGTCTTACGTGAAAGAGGATTTGCATCCTGAGAATTCAGGAGAATTCATCCTGAGTTCTCATTCAGGAATTCAGTCTCGCAAGTTTTAAACATTCAAAACTTTTGTACACTCTTACGCATTTGCAAATGATGTTTTGCATTTGTGAAACGTATTTTATGAAAATCTATTTTTGTTTTGTGCACGTGAAGTTTTTTTGTGAATATAAATAAATATTTTACGCACGTATTTGATGAATTTGATGAATGAATTTGATTTTATGCACATGAATTTGGCTATACATGTGTACATTGTGTATTTTGCATGAATTACTTTTGAGTCTTATCTGATTCCATAGCGGACTGGGACAGGGTTTTTGCCCGGGACAGTTTTTGAACATCAGCCCATTTGATTGAAGACTAGTGACGTGCGATACCACTGATTTCCTATCCTATCCGATACTAAGTAAAATGAAGACGGGAACCGGTGATACCGATCCGATATTGCCCAAAAATGACTGTTTGGAAAATTAAAGTAAGAAGTAGTGTACTTAAAAGTGTCACTTTATACTGAATACGAGCCTTACTACGGGTTATACTTGTTTGTTTATTGATGAGGAATTATCATACAAAAAACCTACATATTTATTGACAGCATCTGAGCATGTATATCTTAAAACGCCTGCCTGAACATAACACGTTCACACCTCTACATTTAGTGGCATGTTAATCTGGTTCCCATGAAAGTGTTTTGAACATTTTTTCGTTGTTTTATCGATTATCTGGTTTATTCTTCTGCGTCAAGTGACCGGCGTAACCCACGGCACATGCAACTCACGTAGCTGTGCATTTATACTTCTGCGCGCTGTCTCTGTTGGTCTGCATTAACAATTCCGAAACACTAGTTGGCAGTGAGGTGTTTATGTTCCTCTGTGTCGAGTTTCTTCGCTGATGTTTTGTTTTTTCTGAACACTTCCTGAATGTACAAGTGGCTCAAACTCGCTCTTTTTGAGGCAGGAACTGGCGGACGTGCAACAACTTTAACTATGAGGTAAACACAAAACAAAACTTTCCATCCGGAGCTCCTTCACGGGACTCCACACTTGTAAACAATCGCTCCATCAGGCTCGCGCGACTCTCGGTCCTGCCCAGACTCATCAGTGATATCAAGCCAACCAATCACAGAGCTTGCTCTATGCGTCGTTGCGATGTGTAGTTACATTTTTTTGAGAGGTGCACGTCATCGACGACGACGGCCAAGGCATAGGGCTATGCGTCGACGCGTGGGCTGCGCCGTAGCATACGCGTGCGTTTGATGCAGAAGTATAAATCAGCCTTAATACATCCATGTCGCCCCATTTTCTCCCTCTGTACCTGGATGGTGCCTGCTGCTCCTAAGGACTCTGAAAGCGATGTCTGTCTCACCCTAGCAGCACCTGTACCTCTCCTTTCCTCCTCTTCTGACCGCCTAGTCATGACGTTGTCATATTGTGTTATCTAAGTAGATGTTTGATTAGGTTTGTGGTATTAGCTCACTGTTTTGTTACATGTGCGACAAACTGCATCGTTTGAGTTTATGGAAGTGAAGTAGCTCCGTATAAAACTTCGCATGTGCCAGGCCAGCGGACTGAGTGACTAGATAGAGTGATCTGCACAGTTGTATAGTGCCATATTGCGCACATGACTTAGCAGGCAGAAGAACAAGTAGTCCGACTAATTTGGCATTATTATTATTGGCATTATATATTATTATGATTTGATTGTTAGTGCAGATCAATGATAGCCTACTGTAACGTCTGCAGTTATATAAAATAAATAAATAAATGAGTATTTTTATATATATATATATATATATATATATATATATATATATATATATATAAACATATACATATATATATATATATATATATATATATATAAACATATACAGACCATTACAGTCTCTGATATGTTACCAATTACAGATAAACTACACACAACAGACATTTAGTCCTTATTTAGGTTCATAAACAACACCACCATAGAGCCCACAGTCATGGCAAACCTCTCATCGGTGTCTGTAATCTTCAGCAGCACATGTAAGCTCTGTTAGAGAGTAACTCCATCATTCTGAGTTCATAATAGTCCAGAAGGTGATGATAATAGTTAAACATGGCAGTTTGTTGCTGATTCTGCTGTTTTTCTCTGCGGTTTCTCCTTTGTTTTTTAGCGCTTCACTCTCGTCATTTCTGACAGGATTGGTCACCTTGCAAAGGACGTAAAAAGTGATCTCATTGGCACCAAATCACAGAGACACCACACATGAATTGGTCAAGCACAGTATGCAGTTAATCACTCGTGTGTGTGTGTGTGTGTGTGTGTGTGTGTGTGTGTGTGTGTGTGTGTGTGTGTGTGTGTGTGTATATATATACACACATATATATATATATATATATATATATATATATATATATATATATATATATATATATACATATATATATACATATATATATATATAACATAGCATATATTTATAAGGTCCAAGCAAGGAACGTTTTCAAGTTTTGATAAATAGGCTACTACACATTAATAATTTACAAGTACAGCAGTTTTCTTTTAACTTTTTACCATTTTTAATTAACTTTTGAGAGCACATTCTTATTTAAACGAAGAAGTTTTTTGCTTTGTTTTTGTCCTCAAACACAGTTAATGTTCAAACTATTTATAATGTTTAAATTGGCTGACAATAATATCCCAAGGTTTCCATAATTCTGGACCAGGCCGTATCCTGAGCAGCTACTGCGGTGGTCATGAAGGAGTGGAGAGCATGAGACTGATTCCTCTGACGCTCCAGGGACAGACGAGTCTTCGCTGACGTCCAGCATTCTCCAGCCTCCAGCGCCTAGACTGCAGCTCTGCACAAGACGATTGGCCGGTGGAGAAATGGTCGAGCCCAACCGAGCCTGGGTTCTCTAATTCTTCACTTTCGCCAATAGGTGAAGTTTTTTCCTCGCCACTGTCGCCACTGGCTTGCATGGTTCGGGATCTGTAGAGCTGCGCATCGATGGATTTGCTCTTCAGTGTTTGGACTCTCAGTGGTGAATATTAACCACACTGAACTGATTTAAACTGAACTTCAACACAGAAAACTGAACAACACTGTTTTCAATTTACTGTGATCTTCTATCTGAAGCAGCTTGGATACAATCTACATTGTAAAAGCGCTATACAAATAAAGCAGAATTGAATTAATACATATTCTTAATAATAGTAATTAATCTGCCTGTTTTTTTAACCGTGCAGTGCTGTAGCTGCTTAATTAAGCCTGCTACACTACTGTATTTCAACACTGGTCATTATGGTGGTACTTGGTGAGAAAGGTTTGAGAACTACTGTGCTAAAGGATAGCATTTACTTACTGCACCTTTAATACTGTGGCTGGAAACGAATGCAAAAACATTCATACATTTCCCCTCCCACATATCTTATCACCATACTGTATGAGCTTTAATTAAAACTCAATTGTGTCTCAAAAAGTGCTGCATATCAAACTGTTATATGCAAGTGAAATGCACAACATCGAGCGTTTTAATTGAAGTCCAGAAACATGCAGAAAATCAATGGACTGCAGAGACTGCAGGTGATTTATTGACTAAATGTCTCCAGCGCAATTTCTCATCTGACATACAAAAACTGGAGAAAATGCACAAGAATACAGCAGTTTGACACACAATAGTTAAAGACAGCAAAGCTATAAAAAAGGCACTTGATAGTTGATACAGAACACATCATCAATACAAAAAACAAGTACAAAAATGGAGCGGTTACCTCACATACATCTATATATAATCTCTCTCTTCCTAAGAGCAGGATACTGGAGTGTTGAGTTTCCTCTGACTGCGATAAGAAGTGTTGAACACTGGCCCACATAAGGCTATGCACATATTAATGCAATCCACAATCAAATACGTTCGAGCAAACAGAAAGGGCTTTAAATAAGACAGAACACAAACACACACACACACACATTTGCACCAGCAGTTTGTCCTTAATTAGAGCAGCTGTCTGATTAGTGCAGATGAATGTGGCGTGTTTAGCATTGAATGCATGTCCAGTCCAGCGCTCGGCTCAGGATGAAATGCATGCAATCAGTGCTAATGGATTAGAGCGGAGCTGCCAGGGGCCTTTTATTCCTCTGTGGTTGGACATTACCTTAAGTACCCCGGCACTGCACTGCAAATCAGGCCGAGCGGAAAACTAGAGCTGAACAGCGTCTGGAGGATTGAGGAGCACTTTAAGATACCGGCAGAGGAGGAGGAGAAGGAGAAGGAGGAGAAGAAGAAGAAGAGAAAAAGGCGAAAAGAATAAAAAGAATAAAGAAAAAAGAAGAATATGAAAAGAAAAAAACAAGAAAAGGAAAATAAAAGAAAAAAATGATGAAAGAAAAAAACAAGAAAATAAAAAAAAACAGAAGAAAAAGAAATACAAAAACTGAAAACAGGAAAGGGAAAAGGGAGAAAAAGAAAAAGAAATTATATAAAAAATTATAAGAAAATAATAACAAAAAAGGTGGCTCTTAATTTTGATGGTTCATTTGAGTATTAGTAGACTGTCTGCTTAATATCTGCTGATTCTGCTCCTTCAACAGTTATTTAACTGACTATAAGTAACTTTGTGGGTCCATGTCAACTTACACTAACTCAAACCCCCCAACCTAACAGTCTACTTATAATCTAATGGGAATTATTTGGCTTGTTGATGCAATGTAACTTAAATTCACCAAACAGACCATCAAAATAAAGTGTGACCAATAGGGAAAAGGAAAAAGAAAAATAACAAGAAAAGGAAAAAAGAAAACGAAAACTGAAAAAAGAAAAAAAAAAAGAAAAGAAAAAATAAAGGAAAAAAAGGAACAGAAAATGAATAAAAAGAAAAAGTAGAAGAAAAAGAAACAAAAGGAAAAAGAAAAGAAACAGAAAAAGAAAAAAAGAAATAAAAGAATAAAAAGAAAAAAGAAAAGAAAAAGAAAAAAGAAAATGAATAAAAAGGAAAAAGGAAAAGAATAAAAAGAAAAAGTAGAAAAAAGGAAAAAGAAAAGAATAAAGAAAAGAAAAGAAAAAGAATAAAAAGAAAAAGATAAAATGAAAAGAAAAAAGAAAAAGAATAAAAAGAAAAATGAAAAAAGAAAAAGCTGAAAAAAGAAGAAGAATAAGAATAGAAATAGAAAAAGAAAAAATTTTAAAGAAAAAAGAAAAAGAAGAAAAAGAAAAAAGAAAAAAAGAAAAAGAATAAAAAAGAAAAAAGACAAAAAGAAACGGAAAAAAATTGGAAAAAAGAAAAAAGGAAAAAAATGAAAAGAAGAAAAAGAAAAGAAAAAAGGGAGGAAAAGAGATCAGAGCAGGACTGATTCAGTGAATGGATTGTAGATTCATGGTACAGTCACATTTTAATGCAGTGTTACACATTTCAAACACAAGTTTTGGGATCAATATATAAAGACCAAAATGACTCAAACTCCTGCAAAATCTGACTTAAAGTTACTTTTATTCAACCAGAACCAGTGTTGCTTTTTTACCAGAAATGACACAGGCGTCTTCCAAAAGATAAGAATATGATGCACAAGAGGCATCACTGTGGAAAAACACTTTATAATAACGGTCCATTAGTTATTGCATTAACTCACATGAACACTCTAAACAACATTAACAAAGATGAATTAATCCCGTAATAAATGTATTAGTAACTGTTTGTTATTGTCAGTAAATACATGAACTAATGGATCGGTATTCTAAAGTGTTACCAAACATATTTCTCAGCTTTTATTTATATTTAATTAAAAACCAAATAAACTTGATTATAAAGTCAGAGTGCGCCCGGGGAATGAATAATTCCAGACTGGACTGTAGATCTGAGACGAGTGAATCTCACAAAAGACTAAAACAAGCACATTTCATTCCAAATCAAAAGATAAAAGTAGAATCATCTGTGTAGTATTATTCTAGAAATTATATAATTATATAATTAAATTTGTGTTACTGTTTAAATGACTTAAAACATTATTTTTGATGCAAACAGGTGTTCATTCTATTAAAAATAAAAGTCATACTTCACAACAATTATGCATATAATGTAATAATCAACAATATTCATTAACTACACCTGAACATTTAGTAATGCATTGTTGTACTTAATGTAATGAGAGTTAACAACGAACAAAAAGCGACTTTATTTTCATTAATGTTAACAAAGATGATTAAACACTGTAATAAATGTATTGTTTATTGTTAGTTCATGTTAATAAATATATTAAGTAGCATTAATGAATTAACCTTATTGTAAAGTGTTAAGGTTAACATGACTATTTTTATTAACGACAAACCATATAAAATACATATATTACAGCGTTTCTTCATTCCTGGTCATGTTATTAAAAAAAAAACTAACATTTTCACAATTTTTCCCTTTTTTATGCATAATTTTTATTATTAACACAATAAACTCTGTGTTGCAATATTTAGTTTATTATGATGAAAACAATATTTACTCATTTATTTAATCTATTCAATCTATTTTATTTAATTGTTTATTTATTTAATTAGTATTTTTTTTATTTAATATTATTTTATTTTGCAATGCAAGCCAACACCATCATGACATAAAATTACAATTTGATCAATTCATGAATTACAAAAGACACTAAAAATCAAAGACGGGCTCAACCACCATGGAAAGCAAGTCCCAAAATACGCCAAAGGAATTTTCCTTATCCAATATAAAGAGAGCTTTTTGTTTTTGTGAGATTCACTCATGACGAATCTTAAAATAAACCAGAAATAAGCACAAATGTTGTCTAAGTGCAGGCGCAGCTAAAACACTCACTCCTGCTTCACCATTGTGTCATCTGCTGCTTATAAGAGTTCATAAGCTGTTCCTCCAGCTGAATGACTGGCATGCTAACAGCTAACACTGATCTGGGAGCAGTTCTGAGTGACACATACTGAGTAAACGCTGCAGAAATATCCCTCCATCCATCCCTCCATCAGTCAGCCAGCCGCTGGAGTTTTCACAGCGGGGAGAACGCATGGCTTTTACACAGTGGCTTGTCCTTCTTCGAGTAAAACGTCTTTCCCTCCAGATTAATCTGACAGATCTGAGGAGATCACAAACACAACAGACACTTCTGTCAACATGGAGAGACTTGGTGTGGTAATGACTATAAATGTAGAGAGCTGAGAGAGAGCTTAAGACCATGCAATCGCAGAAAATGCGTGCAGTTACAGGAAACAGCAGCAATTAAGAAAAGATCTTCGTTGTTTTGACAGCACACGTGCTGCAAATCCTCACAACGCAAACACATTACGATTACGCGCAGCAATTTCTCACAATGCATGCAAATAACAGAGAAACACAGCGGAAATCTTTCAAGGGGACCCATAAATGTGACAGAACCGGCTCTTCAGGTTATGGTTATTGAGGTTGATAATATACAGAAGACAAGGGAATGGGGTGACACGGTGGCTCAGTGGTTAGCACTTTGGCCTCACAGGTTGCTGGTTTGAGTCCCGGTTGGGTCAGTTGGCATTCTGTGTGGAGTTTGCATGTTGTCCCGTGTTGGCATGGGTTTCCTCAGGGTGCTTCGGTTTCCCCAACAGTCCAAAAACATGAGCTATGGGGGAATTGGATAAACTAAATTGGCTGTAGTTTGTGTGAATGGCTGGAAGGGCATCCGCTCTGCATAAAACATATGCTGGAATTGTTGGCGGTTCATTCCGCTGTGGTGACCCTGATACAAAAGGAACTAAGCCGAAGGAAAATGAATGAATGAATGAAGATAAGGAAATGGTGTAGTCAGGATGTTAAAACAAACTAAAACTCACCTTTTAAAAATCATCTACAACTGCACGCAGCAATAGTCAAGGCACAATAAGGCTGTGTCTGAAACCGCATACTTCCATACTATTCAGTACACTAAAATCAGTATGCGAGCCAAGTAGTATGTCCGAATTCATAGAATTCGAAAATCAGTAGGCGAGAAATACCCGGATTACTTCCGGCGAGATTCTGAAGTGCGCATCCCATGCACGCTGCGCTATCCCATAATGCCCTGTGAGAGAATTCATGAAGGGAAGTGAGGCGACGCAACTGACGCAGGTAGGTCACGTGACCATGACAAAATGACGGATGTAGTACGTCCGAACTCCATTCATACTTTTCACATTCATACCATATAGAGAGTACTTTTTAAACGGCCGAGTAGTACGTTTAAATTCAAATGCAGTACCTACTGAGTAGAAGGCGGTTTCGGACGCAGCCTAAATAAATCAAAGCCGGGTCCATCAAGTTTAGGGTCCCCTTAAGAACATTTCCATTGTGTGTTCCAGTGCTATTTGCATGTACAGGGTGGACCATTGGATGGATACACCTTAATAAAATGGGAATGGTTGGTGATATCAACGTCCTGTTTGTGGCACATTAGTATATGTGAGGAGTCAAACTATTCAAGATGGGTGGTGACCATGATGGCCATTATGAAGTCAGCCATCTTGGATCCAATTTTTGTTTTTTTCAATAGGAGGAGGGTCATTTGACACATCAAATTTTTTGGGAATAAATATATATATATATATATATATATATATATATATATATATATATATATATATATATATTTATACACACACACACACACACACATACATATACATAAATACATATATATATATATATATATATATATATATATATATATATATACATAAATACATACATATATATATATATATATATATATATATATATATATATATATATATATATATATATATATATATATATATATATATATATATATATATATATATATATATATATATATATGAGCAATATCACGCGAATAGCAGTGCGATATTGCTGTATATCGGCACTGGAGGGAGGCGTGCGTCGTACTTTAGTGCCCCCACCACTGCCAATATACAGCCATATCACACTGCTACTCGTGTGATGTTGCGTTTATACAAGTTTGACAGCATAATTGTGTATATAATTATTATTATAGTTGTTATTATTATTATTAAATATTACATAATAATTATTTTCCAGTACTGAGTTGCAGCTGGAAGGCCATCCGCTGCATAAACAAATACCAGAACAATTGGTGGTTCATTCCACTGTGGCGACCCCTGACAAATACTCGACTAAGCTGAAAAAAAATAAATGAATATTATAATTAAAAAGTTTGGTGTTTGTAAAATAGTTCAAAATGACTGTATTGTTTTTGAAAGCCTCACAGTATGAACTGGCAGAGAAAGGTGTGTGTTGACAGTGGCTCGGGGACTGCGTGTGTTGTGTTGTGCAGAAAGTTTAGCGCTGGAGTTGTGCGGCGGCTCCTAATGCATCAACATGACTTACAGCACAGACGAAGCAAGTGTCGTGCCAGCTGTAGCCCAGCGCCTCCAGGAAACGGTCGCCCGCATCAATCTTAAAGTCACAGCCGTGGCACTTGGTACCAAACATCTTTTCATAGTCTGCAGAGAGAAACACAACAGAAAAAAAGAGCCCATTAAAACAGCAGTGCACAAATCACACACCGGAGGACGAGTACAGACAACATATTAAAACATGACTCCACTATATTTACACAGTGCTCAGCATAAATGAGATAATTATTCAAACATTTATTCATTTCTTAGTGAATATAGGTGGTATATTTTGGTGCATTTGAACAAAACCACGATGGCTCAGTGGTAAGCACTGTCACCTCACAGCAAGAAGAGGCTTGTTCAAGCTCTTGTTCTCTCCAGACTTGATTACTGCAACTCTCTACACGCCGGGCTTCCAGCTAACTCTATCAAACCTCTTCAGCTGCTTCAGAACGCAGCAGCACGAGTGGTCTTTAATAAACCTAAAAGAGCACATGTCACTCCGCTGCTCATCCGTTTGCACTGGCTGCCAGTTGCTGCTCGCATCAAATTCAAAGCTCTGATGTTTGCTTACAAAGCAATTTCTGGCTTTGCTCCTTCTTATCTGCTCTCACTTCTGCAGATGTATGTGCCCTCCAGAAACTTGCGTTCTGTGAATGAATGTCGCCTCGTAGGTTCCATCCTAAAGATGGAAGAAAATGCTTTCCTGAACGCTCGTGATCAATCTGCCCAGTTGGTGGAATGAACTCCCTAACTGCATCAGAACAGCAGAGTCACTCGCTGTCTTCAAGAAACCACTAAAAACTCAACTATTTAGTCTCCACTTTCCTTCCTAATCTGCAATACCCTCTTTGACTCCTCAACTAACTACAAAAAAAAAAAAATTACTAATGCTTTTCTTCTTAGACTTTACAGACCTGAAACTTGCCTACAGCACTTATTGTTGCTCTTATAGTTGTATAAATTGCTTCCTTGTCCTCATTTGTAAGTCACTTTGGATAAAAGCTTCTGCTAAATGACTAAATGTAAATGTCACTCTGCTGCTCATCCGTTTGCACTGGCTGCCAGTTGCTGCTCGCATCAAATTCAAAGCTCTGATGTTTGCTTACAAAGTGACTTCTGGCTTTGCTCCTTCTTTTTCTGCTCTCACTTCTGCAGATGTATGTGCCCTCCAGAAACTTGCGTTCTGTGAATGAACGTCGCCTGGTGGTTCCATCCCAAAGAGGGAAGAAATCACTTTCCCAAACTCTCGCATTCAATCTGCCCAGTTGGTGGAATGAACTCCCTAACTGCATCAGAACGGCAGAGTCACTCGCTGTCAGTCTCCACTTTCCTTCCTAATCTGCAATTGCCTTTCTGGCTCCACCGCTAACTGTATTACAGAAAAAAAACCTTACATTACTAATGTTTTGCTTCTTAGAATTTACAGACCTGAAACTTGCTTACAGCACTTATTCATTGTTGCTCTTATAGTTGTGTAAGTTGCTTCCTTGTCCTCATTTGTAAGTCGCTTTGGATAAAAGCTTCTGCTAAATGACTAAATGTAAATGTAAAGAAGATCACTGGTTTGAGTGTCAGCTAATTCAATGCTGAATTATGACACAAGCATTGCTCCTAAATAGTTCATGTAATATTATATACTTGGATTTCTGCAGGTTTCACCAAGCCAAAAAACTTTAAGACAATTACGAATTAAATTCCAGACATTTATACATGACTAAACAGTAAGGATTTTTTTCTTGTCCTATTATAAATGTCTTAATTACTTGAATAATACTTAAATGGTGCGTCAAAACATGCACACCATACATACACAACTTTTATTTGACAAGCTTTAAAAACAATGATGAACTAAATGTACAACAGACTGTCCAGGTCAGTGTCCTCATCACATATGGTCTATAAATACATGGAGAACACACACACATGTTATTGTGAGGAACCATATTATTAAATAGAGCACAGTGGGTAGCACAATCGCCTCACAGCAAGAAGGTCGCTGATTTGAGCCCCGGCTGGGTCAGATGGCATTTCTGTGTTTGCATGTTCTCCCCGTGTTGGTGTGGGTTTCCTCCGGGTGCTCCGCTTTCACACACAGTCTAAACACATGTGCTATAGGGGAATCGATGAACTAAACTGGCCGTAGTGTATGAGTTTGTCAAAGAGTGTGTATGGATGTTTTCCAGTGATGGGTTGCAGCAGGAAGGGCATCCGCTGCATACAATATATGCTGGATAAGTTGGCAGTTCATTCCGCTGTGGTGACCCCAGATAAATAAAGGGACTAAGCCGAAAATGAATGGATGAATGAGTTTTGTTAATAGTTCTGTTGAGATGTATTGTTGGTGACTGTAAACTGTACACAGGTGTTGGCCTGACTGGGTAGCTTTACATGCACATTGGAAAATTAAGTCCCGTTTAAAATTATTTAATATCTACAAGTCGATATTTCAGCAGATTTATGACTTTAAGGTCTGAAATTAATACGAATGTTCTTGAAATTTTACACTAAGACTTTCCTTAAAGGTTTTTAATCTTGTCGTCTACAAGTCATTTAAGTACCAGGTTCCCCACAAACAAGTGGGGCGCTTGTTCCAGTCACATCCCTGTTTCCAGTCACAGGTGGCGCTCCGTGCTGGGGCTGGCTACCCTGGGCTGCCCATCGGAGGTTTGACGGCGCTGCGGTATCGTCGCCTTTAGGCAGGATTCTCCCTTATAGGCGTTCAGTCATAATCCCGCAGATGGTGGCTTTGCGCCAGTGGCTCCTCAGCCAAGCGCACAAACCAAATGTCTAAACCCGTGGTTCGTCTCATACGGAGCGGGATTACTAGTGCAACAATGAAGCACATCAGTAGGGTAAAACTACCCTGTCTCTCGACAATCTAACAACATGCCACACGGACACCCTGATATATGCATGATTGAGTACTCCTCCTTGTGAAATTGAATGTTTATCCATTTCTCAGGTGAATAAAGACAATCACTGATGTATTTAAACAGAACTGTTTTGTTAAATGTATATAATATATATTCATTATAACTATTAAAATAAGAGTTTGGTCACTGAACAGAAAGACAGGTCATTCAAACGAGTTATTACACAAAATAAACACAAACTACAAAAATATTTCAATTAAACTTAGTATTTTTTATGTTTCTCTTGATTTTTCCTGTGGATTAAAATATTATTTAATATTTTCCCCAACATATTCATTTGGGTGTAGTCATTTTTAGACTGTCTTCAGTTTTTTTTTTTTTTTTTTTTTTTTTTTGGATTAGCTTTGGTTTTCATTCATTTTCCTTTGGCTTAGTCCAGGGATGTCCTGCATATTTAATTCCAACCTCAATTAAACACACCTGAACCAGCTGATCAAGCTCTTTTTAGGTTTACTAGAAACTTCCAGGGAGGTGTGTTGAAGCAAGTTGGAGCTAAACTATGCAGGACACCGGCCCTCCAGGACCGAGTTTAGACACCCCTGGATTAGTCCCTTTATTAATCAGGGGTCACCACAGCGGAATGAACCACCAACTAATCCAGCATATGTTTTACACAGCGGCGACCCCGGATTAATAAAGAGACCAAGCCAAAAAGAAAATGAATAAATAAATGTTTTACACAGCGGACACCCCTCCAGCTGCAACCCAGCACTGGGAAACACCCATACACACTCATTCTCTCTTACACACACATACATCCATAAACTACAGCCACTTTAGTTTATTCAGTTCTCCTATAGCGCATGTGTTTGGACTGTGGGGGAAAACCGGAGCACCCGGAGGAAACCCACGCCAGCACGGGGAGAACATGCAAACTCCACACCTTTAGCTCCGTTTTGTCTTTTGTAATGACTAAAGGACAAATAAATTATTATAAAGCATCCTGTACAGGCCCGGATTAAGAAATCAGGGGCCCCTGGGCACATTATCTTGTAAGGCCCCCTACCTGGCCGCACCCCTATAGTTGAATTTAAAACATAAGAATAATATAATAATTTTTAAATAAAATGAATCTATAATTTGTTGCCCACATATTTAAATAAATGATATATAGTACATATGGATTTATAGTCTGCAAAGATTTAAATTATTTTTCAAAGCATTAAATAAAAATACTAATAAAACTACATATATATATATATATATATATATATATATATATATATATATATATATATATATATATATATATATATATATATATATATATTTTTTATTTTTTTTTTATTTTTTTTATTTTTTTTTAAGGGTATTTTAGTGTATTGCTTTTACAAACTTATAAAGCATATTATTGCCATGGCATATAACACACAATGCTTCTCCAATCCAGTTCTATGAATCTGAGTCTTTCATAATACAAACACTGATTTACTCTCTCTCTCCTCTCCCTGTATTTTCTCTACTCTTCTCGTGATGAAGACTTGATTATAAACCTAAAAGTATCCGAAATCACACACACTATACCTCTTCTCTCCCGTCTCTCTCCTCTTCTGGGCCTTTCTCTCTCTCTCTCTCTCTCTCTCCCTTTCTGTCTGTCTCTCACACGATGAATCCAGTCCGCGCTGGGCTGCCGTTAGCCTCCTCCGCCTGGTTAATGCTAGCTACTCATCATTTAAAGTTACCATAACGTCTTCTTCTGTACCCTCATTCTCCTGATCACGGGTCTGTTTAAAGAAGGTGTGTATGGAAAATGCCTCAATAAAGATGCCTCCTCTCCTCTTTCTCTCGCGTTTGCTAAATCCACGTGTCCACTCATTTTTGATCTATGACAGGTATAACGTTACACTAAAGTCCGCTCAGTTTAGTGTGGGTTATTACAAAACTGACGTTTCCGCACTTGACCAATTACAGCATTCTGTTTAGTTAAAGAAAGAAAGGCAGTTTAAATATAATAATAATATTACTATGTGATCGCGATTTTTTTGCTCAGAGGAAATACAGTTGTCTGAGCAATAGAGTTTTTGAAGAGAGGGAGGCGCGGCAGGCGCCTATAATAAGGCTAAACATTATTAAATACCCACGAGACACTTGTGACTTTATATCACATTTGCATTATTTTTAAAAAATGTTTCTTTCCTGTTAAAAATAAATATATTTCCAATCTGATATGTAATGGGGAGAAAAAAAAGTAGCACGAGGTCAACTGATGGTGGATTCGAACCGATGTTATTATTAATCGCGTCAAAAGATGATACCGTGTGCCTTATAAGGTGCGCCACTGCGGCTACATTATTTCACTGCTCTTTACTCATCTTGTCTCTATCAATCAGGCATCGATGGGCGTAAACCCTGAATAGCTAGATGCGCTATTTGCAATTAGCCTAAAAAGACACTCCGAAATTGTCTTTTTTTCTCCCCCCTCGCAGGGGCCCCTGGTGCGCACGGGCCCCTGGGCCTGTGCCCATAAGGCCCATTGGTTAATCCGGCCCTGATCCTGTAGAGAATATGAATACAGTATACAGCTCATGAATCAAAGCAGGTGAAGATTTCTACACTTTTCCTTCACTTTTGACTCGTCTTCTTTTAGCAAATGTAGTGGAATTATAAAAAATATAATAATTTGTTTTGAAATGTAGTCAAAGTAAACTTGCCAAATATTAAAACACACAGATAAACTACAGACACTTAAAAAATAAGTATAGTAGTGAGAAAAAGTGCTTGGTCAGAAAAAACGAGACAAAATGGAAGAAGAAATGTGTTATCGAAAAGGAAAAGCAAAGGGATTACAGTGATTCAGCGTTCACATGCACAGTATGAGATAACACACACACACACACTGCTCCAGATTCCTCACGGATCGGCCCACTTTTAGCATTAAAAAACAACTTAAAAGCAGAGGTTTAATGTGCCGTCCACAAGGTAAGTGTTTACAGCACAATCCCTGTGTGTTGCCGAAACGACACACACACACACACACACACACACACACACACACACACACACACACACACACACACACACACACACACACACACACACACACACATACACACACACACACACACACACACACACACACAACCACACACCTCAAAGCTGCTGCTACGCCAGTCTATTTACATAATAAAGGCCTTCAGATAGCTTAATGTCTGTTTGTGTAAGATTAGGGCCCAACAATGTGATTAACTGCACTACACAAACTAAAAGAAAAAAAAAAAGACGCAGGCTGAATTGAGCAACTTTTCATCACTCAGGAAACAAAATGAATGAGTGAAAATTAACATGGAAAAATTGTGTTAATCTGATCTGCGCCTCGCATCTCATTGTTGCAACAATAGCAGGAAAAACACTCTGATATTTAACTTCTGATATTTAGACTTCTAGTTGATCATTTGGCATTAGAGGTGTCTTATATGAAAGGTAAAGGCCTCTAGATTACACTTATTTTACCACAAAACAATATGATCATGCACTGATTTTTTATTAATTCATTAGGACAGTAAGGTCTGACTTGGCTTAGACAAACGTCTTGTCACTGAACAGAAATAATGTCCAGTATATAAATTCCTGCTTTAAATAAAATAAAAAAATAATAATAATATAATACAAATATAATAACAAAACTGAAAAAGAACTAAAAACAATAAACTAAATTTAAATTAATACTTAAAAATAAAATAAAAATATAATACAAAAAATAATAATAATAACAACATTATATAAATAAATAAAAAAACAACCCAAAAAACTAAAAAGCAAATAAAATTTAAACGAACAAGGAAAAAGGGGGAAAAGCTTAAAAAAAAACAAATATATAAATAAAACACACAAAATATATAAAAAGAAATTAACAACAAATACGTTTTAAAAAAACAAACAACCTAAAAAACAAAGTACATTTAATTTAAATAATGAAAAAGGGAAAATAACATAAATTAATACAAAAAATAAGAATAAAATAAGAAAGATAACAATAAATAAATAAAAACAAATTCATTGAAAAAACAAACAACCTAAAAAAGTACATTAAATTTAAATGAATGGGGACAAAAATACCTAAATAAAACAACTAATAACATAATGCAAATAAAAATAATAATAATAATAATAATAACAGCAACAACATTAAATAAATAAATAAAAAAAACAACCTAAAATAAACAAAACAGTACATTGGAATTAAATAAGGAAAAATTAAAAAAGAAGGAGAAGAAAAAGGAGGAAACACACAAAAAAAAAGAAAAGAAAAGAAAATGTTTAAATCAAGCATGCACTGATTCTGTTGCATTATAAGTCTTAAAAAAAAGTTTAAAAAGTGTCTTGAGTACATGCTGACCCTTCAGCTGTGCACTCGTGTGACTAAAGTCTGATTTGAATAAATGAAAAGCCTTCAGAACGGCAATATTCCTGGTGTCAGTGAGCACTAGTGGCCGTTCTGCTAATACTGTATTAAGAGCAAATAGTCAAGCGCAAAGGAGATCAATGCACAGGATCTGAAGTGAAGTGGCAGGCAGTATCTGAATGATTAAACGCGGCGAGGGCTGTCGATACAATGTGCGGCCGGCCGTGTGTGTGCGAGTGTCTCACCGCGCTCGCAGTACGGCTCTCCCTCCTCCATGTAGAAGGCCTGATTCCTGATGGGCAGCTTGCAGGCGGCGCAGAGGAAACACTGCACATGATAGGTCATCTTCAGGGCATGCATGATCTCCTGTGGAGCGCGAGAAAGAGAGAGAGAGACAATGTATTCCAGCTGGGGCTCGAACCAGCAACCTTTTTGCTGTAAGGTGACAGTGCTAACCACTGAGCCACCATGCTGCCCTTATAT
The DNA here is from genome assembly GCF_052040795.2 of Danio rerio. NCBI lineage: Eukaryota > Metazoa > Chordata > Actinopteri > Cypriniformes > Danionidae > Danio > Danio rerio. The sequence goes on along the minus strand of NC_141034.1, from coordinate 55,916,717 downwards.
TATATTATAACAAATCCCCAATATTATTTACTGCTGTGATTTTCCAGCATCACTTCTCCTTGATGTTCTCCTCATGCATCCTCAGTGTGTGTTTACAGAAGCACATTTGCTCACCCCGGTGATGATCTTCTTGCATTTGGCACAGTTGGGTGAATATCGGTTGTCGTAACACTTGGAGCAGTAAATGGAGCCTTTCTCCTCAAAGAATCCGCCCTCGTCCAGCAGTCTTTTACACTGGCAGCACATGAACTCCTCCGGGTGCCAGGAGCGGCCCAGCGCCACCACGTACCGTCCCCTAAAACACACAGCAGCAACACAAAAGACTTCAGCGATCAGAAGTGCTCAGTGTGCAAAAGCCACTGGAATGGAAATAGTAGGTCAGGCGCAGGAACCGGCTCCATTCTGTATTGATTCTCCACGGCAGAGAGCCCAAGGACACGCCGCTATTTCTGTGCTCGCCGGATTTCAAGAAATATTGCTGCCTTGCAAAGTTGGACACAACCTTTTTCCCTCACCATGTTTTGTAAGTAATGACATTTAGCGAATAGTCTTCATTGATTTGCAGGTATTTTAGGCTGCCGGCAGCAGCTTTGGGATTTTAACTGCTAATTCAGAAATCGGTTTGGGGCAAAAATAATAGCAAACCAGGCAAAAATACAGCACTTTCTACCATCAAACAGAGCTTAAAAATGCAGCAAAAATGCACTAAATAAGGGACTATAGTTAGGGATAATTAAAATCCATTAAATCACAGCTGTGTCACATAATAGCATTGAATTCAGATTTATTCCGGTCTTTTTTGCAGCAGTGCGCATTATAGTGCTGTGTCATACTGACAATTTATACTGTATATCAATATTGTTGGGGATAGCCATAATTAAACAATATTTTGTTAAACAATAATTATATTTTTGCTGAGTGTAAGGCATAAAAAAGGACACTAAAACCACCAGTAGGTGGCGCAAGTCAAGTGAGTGATTAATGAATTAGTAAGTGATATCAATTCTCACATTTAAAAAACATCATATTGTTTGATGGTAGCACAAAAATGATTATGGCTGCTTTATTTAGAGCATAGGCAGGTATAAAGAAAGGAAGGGAGGAAGGATAATGTAAGGAGGAAGAAGGGAAGCAATGTACAGTAAGTAGAAGTAAAAGGAAGGTAGAAAAGAAACTAATTAGGGAAGGACAAGTTAGGGAGGAAAGAGAAGAAAAAGGAAGACGAAAAGAATGAAGGAAACATGGTAAATAAAAAAATAATTACAATTTTAATTTGCAACAATTTATCTATTAGCTCTACGGTAAACCGACCTCTACTATAAACCCATCCTCTACAGTAAACACTGCCTCTACTATAAACCCATGCTCTACTATAAACACTAACTCTACTGTAAACACTGACTCTACTGTAAACACTGACTCTACTGTATGCCAATCCTCTACGGTAAACACTGCCTCTACTATAAACCCATTCTCTACTGTAAACACTGACATTACTGTAAACACTAACTCTACTGTAAACACTGCCTCTACTGTAAACAATAACTACTGTAAACACTAACTCTACTGTAAACACTGTCTCTACTGTAAACACTGCCTCTACTGTAAACACTGCCTCCACTGTAAACACTAACTCTACTGTAAACACTGACATTATTGTAAACACTAACTCTACTGTATGTCCCTCTACTGTAAACACTGACACTACTGTATGCCCCTCTACTGCAAACACTGCCTCTACTGTAAACACTAACTCTACTGTAAACACTGCCTCTATTATAAACACTAACTCTACTGTAAACACTAACTCTATATGCCCATCCTCTACTGTAAACACTGCCTCTACTGTAAACACTAACTATACTGTATGTCCCTCTACTGTAAACACTGACACTACTGTAAACACTAACTCTACTGTATGCCCATCCTCTACTGTAAACCCTGCCTCTACTATAAACCCATCCTCTACTGTAAACACTAACTCTACTGTATGCCCCTCTACTGTAAACACTGCCTCTGCTGTAAACACTGACAGTACTGTATGCCCCTCTACTGCAAACACTGCCTCTACTATAAACCCATCCTCTACTGTAAACACTGACACTACTGTAAACACTAACTCTACTGTATGCCCATCCTCTACTGTAAACCCTACCTCTACTGTAAACACTAACTCTACTGTATGCCCCTCTACTGCAAACACTGCCTCTACTATAAACCCATCCTCTACTGTAAACACTGACACTACTGTAAACACTAACTCTACTGTGTGCCCCTCTACTGTAAACACTGCCTCTGCTGTAAACACTGACACTACTGTATGCCCATCCTCTACTGTAAACACTAACTCTACTGTAAACACTGCCTCTACTGTAAACACTGACATTACTGTATGCCTATCCTCTACTGTAAACACTGACTCTACTGTAAACACTGCCTCTACTGTAAACACTGGCACTACTGTATGCCCATCCTCTACTGTAAACACTAACTCTACTGTAAACACTAACTCTACTGTATGCCCATCCTCTACTGTAAACCCTGCCTCTACTATAAACCCATCCTCTACTGTAAACACTGACACTACTATATGCCCATCCTCTACTGTAAACACTAACTCTACTGTAAACACGGACACTACTGTAAACACTAACTCTACTGTAAACACGGACACTACTGTAAACACTAACTCTACTGTATGCCCATCCTCTACTGTAAACCCTGCCTCTACTATAAACCCATCCTCTACTGTAAACACTGACACTACTATATGCCCATCCTCTACTGTAAACACTAACTCTACTGTAAACACGGACACTACTGTAAACACTAACTCTACTGTAAACACGGACACTACTGTAAACACTAACTCTACTGTATGCCCATCCTCTACTGTAAACCCTGCCTCTACTATAAACCCATCCTCTACTGTAAACACTGACACTACTGTATGCCCCTCTACTGTAAACACTAACTCTACTGTAAACACGGACACTACTGTAAACACTAACTCTACTGTATGCCCATCCTCTACTGTAAACACTGCCTCTACTGTATGCCCATCCTCTACTGTAAACCCTGCCTCTACTATAAACCCATCCTCTACTGTAAACACTGACACTACTATATGCCCATCCTCTACTGTAAACACTAACTCTACTGTAAACACGGACACTACTGTAAACACTAACTCTACTGTATGCCCATCCTCTACTGTAAACCCTGCCTCTACTATAAACCCATCCTCTACTGTAAACACTAACTCTACTGTATGCCCATCCTCTACTGTAAACCCTGCCTCTACTATAAACCCATCCTCTACTGTAAACACTGACACTACTGTATGCCCCTCTACTGTAAACACTAACTCTACTGTAAACACGGACACTACTGTAAACACTAACTCTACTGTATGCCCATCCTCTACTGTAAACACTGCCTCTACTGTATGCCCATCCTCTACTGTAAACCCTGCCTCTACTATAAACCCATCCTCTACTGTAAACACTGACACTACTGTATGCCCATCCTGTACTGTAAACACTGCCTCTACTGTATGCCCATCCTCTACTGTAAACACTAACTCTACTGTAAACACTGCCTCTACTGTAAACACTGACACTACTGTATGCCCATCCTCTACTGTAAACACTAACGCTACTGTAAACACTGACACTACTGTATGCCCATCCTCTACTGTAAACACTAACGCTACTGTAAACATTGGCACTACTGTATGCCCATCCTCCATTGTAAGCCCTGACACTACTGTAATCACTGTAAGCCCAGTGATGCGCACCTGATGATCTTGCTGCAGGCTGCACACAGTGGTGTTGCGGTGCTGCTGTGGGCCGGGCTCTGCTGCGCCGCCTGCAGGATGGAGCTGCGGTTCTGCATGGGAGTGGGCTGCAGCGGCTGCGTGTGCTGCGTCACCACTGTGCTGCTTTTATCTGGATGATATCGATCTGCAAACCCGGGGTCCGTCACCCACGGGGGCCGACACGCCGGACCAGAACTCACCGGTGCTTTAGCTGGAGCTGCACAAACACAAACAACAGCTGGCTCTAGCAACACTCAATACACTCTATATCAGGGGTGTCCAAAGTCGGTCCTGGAGGGCCGGTGTCCTGCTGACTTAAGCTCTAACTTGCTTCAACACACCTGCCTGGAGATCTTCTAGTATAGCTGGTTCAGGTGTGTTTGATTAGGGTTGGAGCTAAACTCTCCAGGACAGTGGCCCTCCAGGACCGAGTGTGAACACCCCTGCTCTATATAGATCAGTGTTTCCCAATCATGTTCCTGAATGCACTCCAACAGTACCAACAGAGTTTTGGAGTCTCTTCTAATGTTCTGAGTTAATTCAGGTGTGTTTGATTAGGAAGAGGTTGAAAGTGAGTCTGTTTGTGTGCCTTCAGGAACAGGCTTGGGAAAATACTGATATAGAGCACTACGGTAGACAACATTCAAAGTGGATCAAAAAAGCTTTTCAAAATTGTCCTAAGACAAAAATAAGAGTGTGTGTGTGTGTGTGTGTGTGTGTGTGTGTGTGTGTGTGTGTGTATGCTCTTACCTTGAACTGCATCATGTTTGTCCGCTGGTTTGGATTTGACAGTAACAGGACAGGGAGCAACTCCGTGACTGTAAAGATAAAACACATCCAATGATGAAACTGTTATCGTTATACTGTTAATATATCACCCATTAGGAGTGTAACGGAATACAGATCACAACCCACGATTCGGTACATACGTGGCCCGTGGATTAACACATTTTTTACAAGTAGATTACTCCTAAACTTGTAACGATTGCAGAGTGATCGCCTCTCGAGTCATTCAATTCACATGTATAAAAACATTTAGGGTTACCTGCAAAATATAATGATGACGGAAGAAGTTGTGGTGGGTTATTGGGGATGTGGTGGGTTTCATTAAAGTTTTTTTCTTTCACTATTTGTTTAGCCTGCATTAATGCATTCAGTGTAAGCTGCACGATTAATCATTGAAAGATCAGGATCTCAACACCCACGCAACATACATTATAAATGATTTGTGATTTGCATGTTTATTAATCTTTCCAATCGCCGCACTCAAATCTGAAAACGCAAAAAACAAGAAAGAGATTCAGTCTTTAGTCTTTGGAGAAAGTTATGAACAGTAAAATAACACAGAAGTACTGGGAGAACAGTTTATAGTTTAGATAAAACCAATGATGATTGAAATCACTATCATACGCATTTAACGAAATGAAAGTTGTGGGCAGCAATTACATTATTTAACCAATAGGTGGCGACAACCAGCCATCAAAACCATACCACTGAATAATGCCGCGGTCACTCGAGTTTGTGCGTGCGAAATTCTGTTGTACAGTGCTCCGAAAAGGGGCGGGAATAAACAAGATGATTAGACAATAAAAAAAGTGAGTGATCGGTTCATGATTTAAACTCCTGTCCAGAGAGGTCATGTTTTGATCTTCGATTGGTCTCACACAATCATGTGATGCGATTTCGCAGGTCAGAGATCACCAAGCTTAAACTTTCTAACGCAACAAACTGTGAAACTTGTCACGCGAGCTTGCTTTCCGTTCTGACGCATTCACGTGCGTATGAATGGAAGTCTATGGGGTGAAAAGTGAATGTGACCGAGGCTTTATTCTTGAAAAATTATCATCTAGCAATGAAACATGAAGTTTTATGAGTGAGTAACTGAATCATTTATTGAAAATAAAACTAAAAATAAATATGGGTTGTTCAAATGATAATGTTAGATTTCTGCATTTAGCGTTATCAGCAACAGTAGTGTTAGTAGCAGTTTTTCACAGTACTGAATATTTTACAGTTTATTTTCATTCAGCTGATTATTTCTTCATTTTATTTTTAATAAAATTACAGCTCATAAGTTCTGTTTGCTAAAGCCAAAAGTGTCTTGCAGTGCTGTTTCTGTAATAAAATGGAAAGCAAATGACATTTGTCTCCTCCCCTTTTTGAATGATCTGAAAAATGGTCTGATCCGTGACTTAAAAACCAAAATGTGATCTGCACCGTGATATTTGTGACCCGGTTACACGACTATTACACATCTCCTGCCATTCTCACCCCGGACTTAAACTATACCCCTGAATAATGTGCAGAGATGAAATCTTCATTTCTCCAATGCTTACAATGCATTCATTCATTCATTTTCTTTTCATCTTAGTCCCTTTATTAATCTGAGCTCGCCACAGCGGAATGAACCGCCAACTTATTCAGCATGTGTTTACCTCTGGGAAACATCCATTCAAAATCAAACACTAGAGACAGTTTAGCCTACCCAATTCACCTGTACCACATGTGTTTGGACTGTGGGGGAAACCGGAGCACCCGGAGGAAACCCAAGCGAACGCAAGGAGAACATGCAAACTCCATACAGAAACGCCAGCTGACCCAGCCGAGGCTCGAACCAGCGACCTTCTTGCTGTGAGGCGACAGCACTACCTACTGTGCCACTGTGTTGCCATGCTTGCAATTATATACAATAAAAAAAGCTGCTAAAACATTTTACTTTAACCTTTTTTTTTGAGCTTTTAAATTTCAATAATAAACCCCATATTTAGACAGTTGTACTCAGTCTTGTTTTAAACTTTATTAGATAAATAAATAATAAAAATGAAAAATAATAATAATTTGCATGACTTTAGTTAGACTAGATTTACCAAATAATATATTTTTTTAAATGTTCCAATTTCAATTAAACAAAATATATTTTAGACTTTGTCAAAATGCATATTTAATGTTGTATTAATTTATACACATTATATATATATATATATATATATATATATATATATATATATATATATATATATATATATATATATATATATATATATATATATATATATATATATATATATATACATATATATTGATGATTTTATTTTATGCATGAACGTATATATACGTACACAGAGAGAGATAAATACTGCAGATATGCTTTCCATGTTTGTTGATATAACCACTATTTTCTCCATGATGGACGTCCAGCGTTCTCCAGCCTCCAGCGCCTAAACTGCAGCTCTACACAGGACGTTTGGCCAGGGGAGAAATGGTCATGTCCACTTGAGCCTGCTTTCTCTCAAGACTATTTCCTCCACAGTCACCACTGGCTTGCTTGGTTTGGGACTTGTGGAGCTGCGCATAAATGGATTTATTCTTCAGTGTTTGGACTTTCAGCAGTGAATATTAAACCACACTGAACTGAACTTCAACACTGAAAACGGGACTGACACAGTTTCAATCTACTAGAACTTCTGTGTTGAGCACAGGGCCGGCCCGTGGCATAGGCAGTATAGGCAAATGCTAAGGGCGCTGTAGATCCAGGGGGCGCCAGAATTGAGCGTGATTAAGTTGGTGTTGTTTTTGATATTTCTGACACATTCAGTGATAGATGGCAATAACTCAAAAACCTCTTACCCTAAAAAGATCTAAAGTGTGTTTCCTACAAAAAGACAAAGCTGGTTATGTTTCACAGCTGTCTTTTTCTTTTTTCTTTGCTCGATATTACGACTACTGCTCCGTTTAGCCGGGGTTATGCATTTAGCCGGGAGAGCTCGCGCGGAGTGGAGCTCTCAGTAAGGGACCGTCAGAAAAGTGCTTTTTTTTATTATTATTATTTTTTTTTTTTTTTTTATTTTAAACACAACTCATTTTCTCTTAAATGAGCACAAACAGTTACTAAAGTACTCGAATGCTTCATTCATTCATATAGATCTGTGCATTCTTACATGAACACCTCTGTTATCAAACAAAACACAATGGGAGATCATCTGCTGCTCTTCACTAAATAACTAGTAACTTTAATCAATATGCAAATACAATTAAAAGTGAAATAGATTTTATAGCTTTATTTAATTTCTGGATAGGCCATTGATTTTAATAGGCTAAACCTTTTATTTTATTGTCAATATTTTCTAATGTTTGCTATGTATTCTATCATTTGAAGCTATTTGTTGTCCCATATTTTTTACATACCAACATTGACAGATTGCTAATCAATAAATATCTATAGTGCTATCTGTTAGTTTTAACGTCAGCTAATGTTATGGAAGGGCATAGATGTTATGGAAAATAGTAATAGTAATGTAACTACCCCATCATTCCTTCCTCAAGCAAATGTGTAAATATTAGATCTATTCAGCGATAACGTTAATTGCATTAGCATATTTATCTGACGTTTTCCCAGCTTGTAGTAGACGATCAAAAAGCGATTTAGTTTCTTATGACTACACTAGCAGTGGAATTTACTGCGATGTGACGGGGCGCCACCTGAAATCTTGCCTAGGGCGCCAAATTGGTTAGGGCCGGGCCTGGTTGAGCTGCTTTGACACAATCTACAGTCTCCACTCTCCTTCCTAATCTGCAATTGCCTCTCAGGCTCCACCGCTAACTGTACTAAAAAATAAAAATAAATCACTAATGTTTTGCCTCTTACACTTTACACACCTGAAACTTGCCTACAGCACTTATTCATTGTTGCACTTATATTTGTGTAAATTGCTTCCTTGTCCTCATTTGTAAGTCGCTTTGGATAAAAGCATCAGCTAAATGACTAAATGTAAATTTTTAAAGTGCTTGAGAAATAAAGATGAACTGAATACTGATTATTATTATTATTTATTATTACTGCTTTATCCTAAAACTTTGATAGTTAAATGTACATTTTATTCTGGTTTATTCTTATTTTTAATTTGAATAGTTTTATTTATTTATTTATTTACTCATCCATTCATTTGCTACTACTTTTTACTGTGTTAACTTTATAAATGTTGACAATACAGTAACATTTGTCATGCAAATAATGCAATTATTGAATTGAATTGAGAGAGACCGAGAGAAGGAATTAAATTCAGTGGGACAAGACAGAATCAAAAGAGCACTGTGGATTTATTAGATGTGCAGATATGCGTTTATGTATTATTTGTATATGCGCATGTGTGAGTAAATCATTCTGAGAACACAGAGAATCTAAGTGGTCTTAAAACCTTCCATAGCTGTATGACATTGACTAATGTCAGTATTACTTGCACATTGTTTTGGCTTATTTTAATGCTTGTTTTCTCTCATCTTAAATCATCTCGGGGCCCTCCTGGAAGCTATACTGATGAAGCCTGCGTGGTTTTAGATTACATGTTCCCCCGTTGTGGCATTTATGAGCATTACTTCATACATCATCTGAATGAAATGAATAAACATATCCAGATCCTGCACTTCATCATAAATACATGATCACGCAGGAATAACACACGCATGTGCTTTCGAGATGCAGGTTTGTGTGTGTGTGATTGTGCCTATCTGAGTGTGTGTGTGTGTGTGTGTGTGTGTGTCATTCATCATGTTTGATGGTTCTCAAATGAACTCATATAGTGAATTTCCCCAAGCATAAACAGATGATTCATCCACACACACACACTCAGCCAAACAAGTCTGCTGTGTCTCCTTTGCCAAATTCACTTATAAAAATGAAAACAGTTGGAGAAAAGCGAGATAACGAATGATTAAATCTCGAGCTGAAGATTCAGAGGGAATAAGAATCAACACAAACTGATTCCAAACAACGGCTAATTCATCTGTTGTTTGCACAAATCTCAGTATATCTCAGTTCCAAACCCTAGTGAGCTGCCCACCTAGGCTGTATTCCTAGGCATGATCACAACAGGAGTCATCTTCAACGCAGAGAGCAACAAAACTACACATTTCTCACCTTGTTTTGTCCAAAATCAAAGGATAAAACTGTCAATCCCAGAATGCACTGCACTGAATTTCATCCAGACGGCTACAGAATTGTAAGCATCATTTTTCCATTTACTTTTTAAATACTATTTGCTTTTGTGAAGCAATGCCTCGAGCATCAACACACAAACCCCATGACTAGGCCTTCCCGGAATCGGATTTTTTAATCATTAATTCTGTTTATTTACTTGAGTAAATGTGTGTAAATCTATATTTATTCAGTTTATTTCAGTAATATTATTGAATAATGTGAAAATGTTCATCTGATTTATAATAATAATAATAATAATAATAATAATAATAATAATAATAATAATAATAATAATTCCTAACATTTATATAGCGCTTTTCTGGGCACTCAAAGTGCTTTACACAATGGGGGGTGGGATCTCCTCATCCACCACCAGTGTGCAGCATCCACCTGGATGACGCGATGGCAGCCATTTTGCGCCAGACCGCACACCACACACCAGCTAATTGGTGGAGAGGAGACAGTGATGAAGCCAATTGAATATGGGGATGTTTAGGAGGCCATGATGGACAGAGGTCAGTGGGCAGATTTGGCCAGGATGCCGGGGTTAAACCCCTACTCTTTTCGAAGGACATCCTGGGATTTTTAACGACCACAGAGAGTCAGGACCTCGGTTTAACGTCTCATCTGATAGACAGCACTCACTGAGCAGTATAGCGTCCCCGTCACTATACTGGGGCATTAGGACCCACACAGACCGCAGGTTGGGCGCCCCCTGCTGGCCTCACTAACACCACTTCCGGCAGCAACCTAGCTTTCCCATGTGGTCTTCCATCCAGGTACTGACCGGGTGCAGCCCTGCATAGCTTCAGTGGGCGACCATGTGAGAGTTGCAGAGAGCTAGCTGCCGAATGTACAATGATTTATGTACAATGCAGTGTGTACAGTATTATTTTCTGTCTTTTAGTAGATATATGACAAACTTGCTTTATTTACCAAATAAAGTGGATCTAATTGGAGTTGCATTTTAAGCTTTAAATAAAAGTTAAAAAGCTATTCTTTTTTATTTTATATATTAAGGTTTTAGTTTTGAAACTCTCAAAATAATTCCGCAGAAATCCACAGATTTTTTGCCAAAATTCTCTGCAGAAATAGCAAAAAAACGTCCACAGATTGTGTCTGGCCCTGCCCATGAAACAAATGTTGACACACCTGCCCTTTCATGATGTTTACAGAACAGTTACTAATAAATGCATAGGTTTTAGGAAGGAAACTAAGCTTTTTGAACATTAAGATTCAAGACACAAACATATTTGACTGTTTTGTGCAATAAAAGGGTTATAATTGCATAGGCAGTTTATTAAATTTCATTAATTCCCATGGTTTAATACTGGTAACTCAGAAATAATGGATTTTCAAGAATGTCAGGCATTTATATATTAAGTTCCTATTCATTTTTATCAAACAACATGTACAGTTTTTAACCGTAATAAATTTAGTTATGTGTAATTTTACCTATTGTTGCCTATGCAAACATATGCCAAAAACTGGGGTGTGATTCTTCAGAAATCATTCTATGTGAAGATTTGCAGCGACAAAGTGTGGAGTGTGCATGTTCTCCCCGTGTTGGCGTGGGTTACTTTCAGGTGCTCCGGTTTCCCCACAGTCCAAACCATACCTGTCAACCCTCCCGTTTTTTCCCGGGACTCTCCTGTATTTTACAGTTCTATCCCACTATCATCCAGTAAAGGTGTTTTCCCGTATTTCTCCCGCTTTTTCAGTCTTTCTCTGAAGAGTCGAGCCTCTCTATACGTAACCATACCACCGAACCACCAGGGGTCGCCCCTTGCTCTTAAATGGGAGTCTGTTCTGTGCTTTCGCTTTGTTTAGGCACAAAAACACTTTGAAATAAGTTTAAAAATGGCGCGATTCCCTTCCTTTTCATTACAGGTGCCGTCACCCCTCCTATGCAATCCTCAAAACAGTCATATAATGGTGTATGACTGTCAGCTGACGCGCCGTAAAAAAAAAATAGAAGCCGTTTCCCAAACAGATTCTGTACACGCCATTTGAAATTTAATTCAATTCAATTCAGCTTTATTTGTATAGCGCTTTTACAATCTAGATTGTGTCAAAGCCGCTCACATAAATGGTCGTAGTAACTGGTGTAGTTCAGTTTTTAGTGTTCAAGTTCAGTACGGTTCAGTTTAGCTCAGTTCAGTGTGATTTAATCCTGTGTGATGTAAATGAAAGCTAAAGTCTGGCTTTTGGGTGTGTGTTGAAACAGACATATAGACATAAATAATAATAATAACATTTAAAGATGTCGATCTTGGTGGGTTTTTATTTCAAACACAACTAATTTTGTCTTAAATGAGCATAAAAAGTTAGGAAAGCAGTCGAATGCCTTCATTATAATGTGTGCATTTTTAAAGTGACACCTAATCAAATGGATAAAATCTAAATATAAGTTTACATGGACATCAGGAGTTTATTTATTGCCCTTAATCTGAATAAGACAATAATATGATTAAAATGTTTACATGAGTTACTTTGAATGTTCTGTTTATGATCCCGTTTTACATGTTAAAGACTGATTAACGTCATCCCATCACCGCGCTTTCCACATTTCCTCTAGTTTCATGTAATTTCGGGTGTTTCATTTTTAATTTTTCAACTTTAACTGCAGCTCGGCAGTTTCACTTTCATTCAGCAACATATAGTTCATGCCGCCCGTGCATATTCTGTGCTTCTGAATGGCTGTATTTAAATTTATGTCATGTTCAGTGTTTTGTTTGGTGCAAAACAGCCAAATTGCTTATCACTGTAAATCCCACCATGTGGCATGTTGTTAGGACACAGGGTTACAATATAATCTGCTCACCTAATGTTTACGCTAGTAATATTTATATTATTTGCTAATTAATAACCACCTCATGTGGAACTGAATCTGCATCTGTCTGCTACTGTCCACCGGAGGTCACATTTCAGTCACGGACGTGTACTTTGAGAGACTTCCTGACTGAATAAATGAAATATGCCAGGTTTCAACGCTAAGGATTTTTTCTACTGGGCCAAGTATGCCAGTGGTTGAGGTTTTTACTTGCCCTGACAAAATTTTCACTGGCCCCACAAAAAAAAAAAAAAAAAAAAAAAAAAGTATATAGCTATTTCTTAGCCACATATTTTAAATAAAGTGGCAAAATAATGTCTATGAATCTAGAATTTAAACATTTTAAAAATGTTAATAAATGTATAATGAACAGAATTAATTGGATTTTATGCAAACGAAAGAGCAGTATGAAAAATGTGCTGGTATTTTAGTGCAATTCTAAATTATTTTTATAAAAATGGCTTGCCAAACCGACAAAACTTTTATTTTATTTTTTTTCTCCAGTTTCTTAATTTTGTACCCATGTAATTGTCTGCTTCCAAGACTTTAGAAACTGACGTTTTCTTTTAGCCTCATAGTTAGATGTTGCCATCTTTTCGCTGTAATTGTTGTTACCATGTTACGAAAAAATTGCATGCTCACCGTTACTGGCCGATAGGGGCCAGTAACTATCCTGTCTACTGTCCCAAGCGTCTTTCACGCTGGCCCCGGGCCACCGGGCAGTCCTTATTGTTGAGCCCTGTATGCTGTTTTTCCACCAAGGCAACCCGGGGTGTTGAAATATAATTGACTAAAGTGGCACTGCCAGTTAAATGAACCAAAACAAAGACAGACGTTCCAGCATGTAACACATTTTCAAAGCAGAATATCGTCAGCATTGTTTTTCAGATAAACAAGAATGTTTACTGAGCATGTTTCTGAATATCTGCAAACATATTATGGTGTTTTTCTGCTTTAGAAAAGTCTAAAACTTACATACCTCACTTTTAATGCAATATGCTAATATTTTTCTGGGGGCAAAAGAATGTAAATATTCTTTAAACTTTTTAATATTTTGGTTTAGAGCATGCAGAGTTTGAAGGAAATGAAGGAGGACAGCAGGAGAGTTTCACAGTGTTTTATGTACTCAGAGACACGAGTCAACGGATTCCTTCATCTTATTGGAGACAGAACCAGAGGAAGAGCGATCAGATCACATTAGAACACTGAACTAAGCTAAAGTACAGTCAGAAGGGGGAAAATAGCATGAAATATAAAGAGAGAAAGACACAAGAGGGACAACAATCAGATAGAAGCAAAAAGAAAACCTTCCTGCGATCGACCTCTGAACAGCCACAAAAAGAACAACAACAACAACAACACAACTTTCAGCTTGTAGAAACCACATCACAGCACTATGTCACACAGATAGATAGTAGGGCTCGCTTTTGCATGGTTTTTCCCAAGTTTTCCTGCATTTCTCATCATGTTAGTTTTTTTTTCTCTTTTTAACTTGTATTTTTTACTTTTTTTTTTCGGTTAGCTTCATAACCCCCCCAGTCCCCATTAGTTTGTCCTGTTTAGCCGGGCTCGCTGTTCACCCTCAGCTGGCACGCAGTGTTTCGGAGATTTCGTTTTGTGTGTAGATCGACTGAAATGGCAGTCAGTTTGCCGTTCAGGACTTGATGTTGAGGGCACGGGCAGATCTCTCGTGATGCCAGTCTCTCAGCCTGGCATAGCGGGGACTCTGAATCTCAGTGAGGAACTTTTCCCTGTTGTTGGGTGCGTGACAGACATTAGGAGAGAAAAACACACATACAAAGAGACACACAACAGAAGGGAAAGAAGAAAGATCGCATTATGCTACAGAAGTCTATGTTGCACAACAATAATCGTTTATTATTGCATGCTGTAAACGGCACAGTCTGAACAAGAGCAGAATCATGCTATTTTTATGCAGGCCTCTTTAAATGCAAATGAGCTGCTGCTCCCCGCCCACTTACCATGGAAGCCTTTACAGCCAGTGCCTCGGTTAGGGTTCTTTCACACCAAGACTTTTGTTTGGGAACCTGTCTCGTTTGCCCAATTGGCGCTGTTTATTTGGCATATGTGAATCCACCAATCGTGTTCGGATCCGCGCCAAAACAATCGCTCCGAGACCACTTGAATGAGGTGGTCTCGGGTCCATTTAAACAAACTCTGGAGCAGATCGATTGTATCGAGAAAGTGATACGATCTGAGCCTGGTTATATCACAGTGTTTTATGGATATGTAATAGGCATACGGCTATATGAAGAGAGAATTATGAGCAGGGCGAGAGGTCATTCCAGACATCCCAAGTCTCCTGGAAGTTTCAGTAGTCTCCCGCAAATGCAGAGACTCCAGGATGCCCGCAAACTAGTTATAATCTCCCCTGGAAACCGTGCTTCTCCCTCCCGGTCCTCAAAAACGTTGCACACTCTTCTCACCCCTCGCTCTTCAGACACATAGCGCGCATTTGTCAAACATCACCAAAGCACTACCACCCCCCTGACAGCAGACATCCCAAGTCTCCCGGAAGTTGCAGGAGTATCCCACAAATGCATAGAGACTCCCGGATGCCCGCATATGAATTATAACCTCCCGGAAATCACGCGACTCCCACCTGGTCCTTAAATACGTTGCATATCCCTCTCCACCGCATCCCTCCTATGTTTTGCGGGCAACTCACCCCCACAGCTCTTCAGGTACGTCTGTACTCGGATACATCGCTCACTCAAACCAACTCCCCATCTCCCCACCCCTTCCCCCGGAAATGACTTTTCCCAATTTAGGACGTCTGTGACAGCTGAGCAGGAGTCTGTAAAACAAACCGTGAAACTGGAGAGTTTACTGGCAAGTGACTTGTTTTAGCTCTTTTGGTCCGTTTAGGAACTCTGCCGTGTGAAAGCGAACCGCACCAAGAACAAAGAGCAACAATTTGACAATTTTAATCACCGTTTTGGAACAACTGAATCGAGGTGTGAAAGCAGCCTGACTCTAGAAACAACAAAACAAAACATCTGAAAGGAAGGTGCTGAGACTTATTTCAGGATGTTGATGTACTTCAAACTCAAACTAAATATCGAGTAGGGGGCGGGACTTTCTTTTCACGCATCACACAAGGTTATGTCAAAAGCACACAAACACACACAAGCTGGCATTGACTTCGGATTATAAGAAGTCACATGTGCATCAGTGCATTAGATCTGTAAAACAACTCTGATGACAACACACTACCAACACAACCATGTTAAACTGAGGATACTGTAGCATGTTTGATCCCAAAAGAAAACGCAAGACTACAGTGCAGGCAATTGTGTTAATTCACAAACAGTGTTCCTGATATACAGAATAACTATTGGTGGAGTGGATTTGTTCTTCGTAAGTTTGCAGATACTCAAACAGCAAGCAAAGATCAATTCAGGACCACACTGAATCTGCAGAATTTCTCAGTCAGTTTTCCTCTTGAGTGTAATGAGAAACCTGCTGAATAGATCTGAAGCTGAGTGTAAAATTGGTTTACTTTTTAAAACAAACAGATGTGCCAAAGATCTTTAAAGTGTGACAGAAGGAGGTATTTCATAAAAAGAAAAATACAAAAAATGTGGGTGGAGAAATTTGGAATAAAGTTTTAAAAATAAAACAAAAAATTTAATAAACAAAAATAAATACTCACTTTTCTTTTGACTTGGTCCCTGATTTATCAGGGGTCACCAGGGCAGAATGAATCACCAATAAATAAATATAATAATACATATATAATAAAAATAAAAAAAAGTTTTAAATGAAGAAAATTGACATTTTTCAACTATAAGCTTCATATTACTGCATTAACTGCTATGTATTTGAAATAGTTAATAAAAAAATTACTATTCATCTACATATACAGTCATTTCTACAATACTATTCAGTATTTAAATAAAAATCTGGATCTGTACTTTCACAGATGCATGTTTAAGTATTAATGCTATTAAATGTAAATATTTATTAAATTATTATTATTATTATTATTATTATTGGCGGCATGAAGTCTCAGTGGTTAGCACTGTGGTCTCACAGCAAGAAGGTTTGCATGTTCTCCCCGTGTTTGTGAGGGTTTCCTCTGGGTGTGTGTGTGTGTTTCCCAGTACTGGTTATAAAACATATGCTGGAATAGTTGTAGGTTCAATCCACTCTGGCGACCCCAGATGAATAATAATAATAACAATAATAATAATGTGGAAGTTTTAAATGTAAGAAAATGGAAATTTTGCACCACAAACTTCGTGTTAGGTTTTAATGCATTAACTGCTATGTCTTTTAAAATGTTTATAAAAATTGTACTATTCATCTGCATATACAGTTGTTTCTACAGCACGTTTTAAGTGTATATAAAAAAAACTGGACTGGTTTTTCAAGAATTATTGCTATCAAATTTAAATACTTATTAAAATGCATTATAGTGTTATTATTATTTACACAAATACACTATAAAGCAGTCAGAAATAATTGATTTTAAAGTAGTCAGAATGTTCTGGCCGGATTTATCGACTAAATTATTTGCTCTCCTTTATTAAATTACTTATTTTTGAAATAAGTGATGTTTAGCAGAGACGATTATATTCAACATTGAACATAAACATCTTTAAAATTTATTTATCCATGATGACGGGGCATGATATTTTACTAGCTATTTTTCAAGACACTATTATTCAGCTTAGCACAATTTAAAGGCTTAACTAGGTTAATCAGGCAAGTCCTTAATAACAGTTAATATTAATACTGACCTGAGCAGTTTTTACTTTTGATTTTTTTAATTCAAGCCAAATTTAAAAAATTAAAACTTTTTAGAAGTTTAAAAATATATTAGAAATGCTATGAAAAATGTCGTTGCCCAGTTAAACATCACTTCAGAAATTAAAAAAAAAAAAGAAACAAACATTTCCCCGAAAGGTTAGTCGCTTAGTCTGTACATCAGGATCTCTCTGTGAGACTGTACTGGCCATAAGTATTCTGCAGGTGTGTGTGTGTGTGTGTGTGTGGGTCTGATTAAATGCAGTGGATGTGTGAGGTTTTACTGCAGACACTCAGATCAGACAACAGCTCATAATGCAGATCAAAGCAGACTTCAGTGCTCCACCGCAGAGATCTGAACACCGTGATCTCTTAATGAGCAGCTAAAGGTCAAACCACACGCACACACATACACATACACACTTCTTTACCTGGACCGTTTCATGTTCTCATCATCTGGGTCCTGCACTGAGAGAAGCAGGAGAAACACACATCAGACCAGCAGTGGCAGAAACTAACCAACTACAGTAATTAAATATGTTTTCTCAATTAACCTTACACTATAAAGCAGTTTAAGTCATGTGTACTTGACTATATTGTTAGTGTGGTATGAATACTTTTACTGTGCTATATTGCTTCAACCTGCAGTTTACAGAGATTGGAGTAGAATAGTCAGTTCTGTGATTTCAGTCCAATCAAAATTGCGTATACAAACAAATGAAAGCAAGACACGGACGCTTTATAAATGCAGAAATGATGTACAGTGTGATGTATTAAAGTTATTACTGTTAGACTGTTTAGATGATGAAGATGAAAATGTCGACTGCATGATGACTGAAATCCCCAAATTGCCTTGAACAGTCACTAAATGCACTACAGAATGTTACGTTTTCACACACACACACAGCATATACAGTATTCCATCAGTGCTACAAGAGCTTGGCTTGTGGCGCCATCTGCTGGACACAGTCTGTCACAATAAATAACTATTATTGTGCAATATATTGTTACAGAAATTATTGCAATTAATGATCATATAAAATGATCATTATATTATATAATAATCAGCATAATGCAATATGCAAATAGACATAACCTCTTTAATAGACAAACACACATTTAAGAAATGTAGATTGTACATCACCATTGTCAATGTTGATATTAGGACATTTGCTTTTTTTAAACATTCAAATAACAGAATCTAAAGAGACGGTCCCACTTTATTTGAACAGGTTTTAATTACTCAATACTTAAAAGTGGACTTGAGGTGGAATACGGGAATTGAGGGGTAGATTTAAAGGCAATTCATACTAAGAATCATAACTAGAACTATTAATATAACTACATTAGTGCCACAGTTTATTTTTAGTTTATGCTTTTCTTTATGCATTCCCCCTTGTAACCAGCAGGTGTCATCAGTATGCTGCATTTCTAACACTTCTGACCAGTGAATCCAGCTCGTGTAATCTAATCAAACAGTGAATTAACAAGTCACAGTCAGTGTAGAGGAATAAAAACAACACAAATTTACTTCCCTGCAGAAAACACAAAGATGACAAAACTATACTGAATGTTGAGGGGACTATTATTTTCATACTATAGTTAACTAGTCTGGTTTGCATAACTTCTATAAAAATATTTAGCATTTCCATATCATGGCATACGTAATTATTTTCTAGTTTTTCATCATCTTTAAATTATCTTTGAAAAGAGAGCTTAACATCAAGCAGAGCTTCTCCACAATGTTGTCTGAGGTTTTAAATTGTGCAGCTGCTTTATATTTGAATGGATTTATGACACATGCCAGTGTTTTTTTTTTTCATTTATAACCTGTAAAAAAATAAACAAATACTATAAAAGTTCTGACAGGGACCTCAATGAAATGGTTTCTACTTTATGGTTATGGCTGTGGTCTGAACTCTGAACCATATTTACAACAATGTCTTGATCGTTATCTTTATAGATATTATGACTGGTGTGATCTGCCCCTTAAATATGGGTTAAAGTGAAAGAAATGGGTGAACAGTACATTAGAAGTGTATTTACAACAATAAACTAGAGACGTAATTGCATGCAGATTATTTTTAAAAGTACATGTAAATGCATGTACACAAGTACATTGTACCAAATTATTAATAGAAATAGAAGCGTTTAGTAATTAAGGCCACGAATACAAAGTGGAACAGCTTATTTAGATTCTGTAATTTGAGGTTATAAAAGTAAATGTCCTAATATAAACTCTGACCGTGATGTAGGATGCAAACGTCAAAAGCAGTGCATTGCCCTAAAACTTTAAAATTATTTTCAAAAATAAATGTAAGATATAGTGCTCATGCAGTATAAATAAGTACAGCCCCTTTGGACGATGAATATTTTGATCAATTTCTCAGTGAATATAGACAAACAAAGCAGCTTAATTAAACGGTTATATTCTTTAAAATAAGTTTGGTCACCAAACATCTTTAGAAATAGAAAGATTATACAATTAAATTTAAATAAGCTTTTTGCAAAAACAAATACATAAAGTTTAAACAAAATTTGATATATTTTTATGTTTCTCTCTGCTTACTAAAATTTTAAAATATTAATTTGGGAGTACGAATGTTTGAATACAACCATGATATTACGTTTTGTTAGATTAGCTTCAGTTTTGGCTTTGGTAGGGACTAATCTAATATTTTATATATATATATATATATATATATATATATATATATATATATATATAGTTGAAGTCTGAGAGAGAATTTTTCGCCCCCCTGATTTTTTTCCTTTTTAAATATTTCCCAAATAATGTTTAACAGAGCAAGGAATTTTTTACAGTATGTCTGATAATATTTTGTCTTCTGGAGAAAGGCTTATTTGTTTTATTTCGGCAAGAATAAAAGCAGTTTTTAATTTTTTTAGCACTATTTTAAAGGTCAATATTATTAGTCCCTTTAAGCTTTTTTTTTTCCGATAGTCTACAGAACAAATCATTGTTATACAATAACTTGCCCAATTACCCTAACCTGCCTAGTTAACCTAATTAACCTAGTTAAGCTTTTAAATGTCACTTTAAGCTGTATAGAAGTGTCTTGAAGAATATCTAGTCTAATATTATTTACTGTCATCATTGCAAAGAGAAAATACATCAGTTATTAGAGATGAGTTATTAAAACTATTATGATTAGAAATGTGTTTAAAACATCTCTCCGTTAAACAGAAATTGGGGAAAAATAAACATGAAGGCTAATAATTCTGACTTCAACTGTATAAAAGAACAAATATATTATCCGCTTGTTAAGTGTGACGTCAAGCGAAGCGGCTTCCAGGTCCAAGCGATCCATCAAACTGAATGGGGGGACTAAATGGTAATAATACACGTTTACGAAGCGCTGTAATACTTTCGAAAATCATGATCACAATATATATTTATATATATATATGTATGTATATATATATGTATCCATGCCTATTATCCGTTGGCCAGAAAGTGATAAATTGTTTATAAATTGGTAAAATGTTGGTATTTGTGATGCATCAAGTCCAGAGACTGTTGTGTACACCATGATTTTAAATAAAATTCAATTTTAAAGTGTGATATGACTGAAAAGTGGCCATAAGCAAACATTCTCAATTCAACCGAGTAGCGGCTTGGACCTGGAAACAGTATTCCATACGTCACAACTTAACAAGTGATAGTAAAGCATCCTACACAACATATTAATTAAAAAAAGAGACCTGTGAGGGCAAAACACATTTATGCTGAGCACCGTGTATTGTTCCACCAAAAATGACTGAGCTCATATCCATGTTTTGCTTGATAAGTCGATATATTTTTGCAACAGGCTTCACTACGCTGCTCTTTTCTGCTTTTCACACGAGTGCAAATCCCAGCCATAAAGGAGAAAATCTCTGCAGTCACCCTTTAAGCAGATAGAGGACATTACCCACTTCAGTCTGATCTGAGATCCTCGAGGACAGGATTTTATGCCCTCCTACACTCAGATTAAACTCTGCCGCCACGCAAAACACCCGATTTAGGAGAGAAATGGGTTAAGACTTGAAAAATAAAGGCTGAGAGACACTACAGTACATATTCTGTGTGATGATAAAAATATGGAAACCAGAAGTGCAGCTTATACCACAGAAAACATACATAAATGCTTTAAAATGTAAATTTCTTGGGAATTTCACTCTCACAAATACAAAAATTAACATTAAAAAATTGGTAAAAATAAATGTATAAAAAATCTTTGAATAAACATGAAATTTAAAAAGTACTTTATACAAAATAAAAATAAAAAACTGGTATCCAATTGAATGAATAAAATG
>NC_141034.1:55877500-55890000 GCF_052040795.2 Danio rerio | reverse complement strand
AGATCCACTCAAAATTGATGACATGTTTTTCAAATGATGTGACAACCGATATAAGCAAACAGGTTGTTGAAGGTGGGAGGGAGAGTGTCTAAGCATGTTATGAAAAACAATTTGAGAAGATGAGTGTAATGGGCAGTTTATGAACCTCCACACCCACATTTGCTGAATCTGACTGAGTAGTTTCATGGAAAGTGTATGCTAGACAACCCTACACCAGAGTAAAACTGCTGCAAGACATGGATTTAGCATGGGGTGATATAGGGAAGTAATCATGTCAGGACCGTATATGGCACACAGGAGGCTTCTTGCCCTATTGCTTCAAGATAGAAGTGTTCTGGCCTGACTCAACCCAAAAGACGAGCAAATAAAGCAAGGGTTCAGAAACTGTGATTTAGCAATCAAGGAAAACTGCAAGTCTTAAATGGGATTTTAAAAATTCTATGTATAAACATTTTTCACAATGCATTATTTCATTAATAATTAAAGTTAAACAATTGGTTGTTTATGAAATGCATGGCCAACTGACTTAATACTGCATTTATTCATAAAAAAACCTACTGAAAAACATAATGAACATCCATTATTAGTAATATATAGACCCTTTTCTTGGAACGCAAAATTACCCATGATGCTTGGCGTGTATGCGCAAGGAGAATGCAAAGAACTTCCGGTCGGCAGCTGATGTGTGTAAACAGTCACATTTGGACAGCTTTGAAACGATAGTTTTACTCTATTTTACCTGCTTTTATCCTCTTTGAACTAATACTGTTGTCCATCAGCAGCATCTCCTGGACTGATCTTTTAAAGAAATGTGATCTAATAGGATGGAAAACAGCTACTGTGAGGCGTTTTCCCCTCGTTGTCAGACGGCATCTTCTGCAGTTTAAATGAAACCTCGTCATCGCTAAAGTCAACATTTTCTCTTTATTTCAAATATATAACCAGCCCAAACTAATGTAGTTCACCAAAATGTTTGACACACACACGTAGCCTGTACTGTGCCACTGACACACTGATTTAATAACCGTGACAGTGAAAATATAAGCTAGTGTCATTTCCAAATGACAGAAAAACACAAACCGTGGTGAAAACAACACATGAAATAAAACACAAACGACTCGCGATTAGAATAAACAGCAAATCAGCAGCAGAGGATCAGTAACAGACTTTTATTGCTCATTTTTGTAAATTGCACGACTTTCATACCTGTTAACTTTTGTGCCAGTACTCTGGTTCTCTCTCTCTCTCTCTCTATGCGTGCGCGCACGCGTGTGTGTGTGTGTGTGTGTGTGTGTGTATGTTAATGAGCTGCCGAGCTAACAGCTGACAGGTTGGGAACGCACACACACACTATTTCTGACGGCAGTCACGTGAACTGGAACGTTTTTCTCGTATTTCTGACGCGCTTGAACCACATTTGACAGATTATAACGGCTTTAACAGACACATTTCTAAACACTCTTATCCATTAAAAACGTTATTGAAACCCATTTTCGGAGCGCAAATTATCAGTTGTACACGCTGTAAACGGAAGTTTTTAGCATTCTACCAGAAGACGCTGGTCGCTATGGCGCCCTCCATGCAGCAGCCATGAAAAAGGTCTATAGGCATTACAAAAACAATTTGAAATATTACAACAACACCTACTACGACTACTGCCACCACTACTAATACCAATACTAATACTACTAACACCGCCAATACTACTAATACTAGGGCTGTGCGATTTGGAGTAAAAATCTAATTGCTATTTTTTTTTGACAAATATTGCGATTGTGATTTCATCTGCGGTTTAATTTTGTAGTCAAGCTTCAGCTTTAATTCTGTATTGTAGCTTCTTACTGCTAAAATGCAGTGAGTGCATTGGGAACTGAAAAGATATTAACTTACTCCAACATTTATTCATATTCATTTTAAAATATTCAGAAATTAAACAATTTTTTTCTCTAGAGCAAACAGTGAACACAACTAAACTGTACCCTTACCTTTCTGTAAATAAGTTGATCTTAAATTAGGGAGAAAGTGCAGATATTATACAAACAAAAAAATTGCTGTAAAAATGCAGAACACTCAGCAAATTAACATGGCTGATAAGAGGCAGATTGAAAAGTTCTGATGGGCAGAAGGAAAGTGTGCTCACTCAATTGGTTAGTAGGACTATCACACACAGACGCAGTCACGCATTTGCTCTGGGTGGGGGAAATAAAAAATTACTTATATATTCCATAGCATAGCCTCTTGTTATTAACTAAATGCGACATTTCAAAACGCAATTGCGATTCGATTAAGTCACTGAGCCACTAAATATTTAAACAAAATAAATGAATTAAAATAGATACATAAATATATAAAGAATTTTTTAAATTAAAGAAATAAAAATATATTTCATAAATACATATAGAACTAAATACGAAATAAATAAACATAAGAATAATACAACAAAACACTAAATCAGTGTTTCTCAACTGGTGGGTTGTGAGATCAAAAAAACAACAATAGTTTAATATTTAACTTATTTTGCTTATATCGGACTTTTATTTTGAAATGTGTGTGCGACGAAGCTTGCTAATGGGGCTAATGGGACAAGCCCAGGCGCTTTCGGCGAACTGTATGCAATGCAAAAAACGGCGCGTTTAAGGTCTGTTTTCTTTAAAAATCAGTGATCTCCACTGGCTGAGTGATATCCGATATAAAGTGGGTCTCAAATTGTACAAGAAGCACTGCATTAAATTACATTTTCCTCCACCATGTCTTTATAAAATGAGCCTTTATTTTACCTCAGTATATTCAATAAAGCTTCTGTGCTAGCCTGCCGATTCTGACAGGCGCGTGCGAGTAAACGGCTTTTTGTCTCGTTTTACGCTTGAGCAACTAAATAAATGCTAAAGTTTATTTAACTGAATGTATTTTAATGACATTACAACATCCATGCTGTAAAAGGAACCGTATAAAATGGAAAAAAGTTCACAATAACAGGTCACTGGAAGTTTATCAGTATGGGAAAAACACTAGCTCGGCATATACCCTTTTGACATGTGAAATTCCAGCGCAAGTACGACCCCGAATATGTAAAGTGTGGATTTACATATTTTGACGACAAAAAAGGCTTAAAACCTCAGTGTGTCATATGTAGGGAGATGCTCTCATAAGAGAGCATGAAACCTAAATCAAAACAACATTTAGAAACCAAACATCCCAGTTGCAAGGAAAAATCAGTGGACTATTTTCTAAGACGACTCCAATAGCTGAGGGCATCACAAAAGGGTCGAACATATTCAAGTTCAAAACAAGTACAAGTACATCTTACTGTGCTCACCGTGTAGCAAAGACCAAGAAAACCCACACAAAAGCATAACAGCAAATAACTGGTGATTATTATAAAATGGTTATGATTATTTTTTTATAATTTTACTTCAGTTTGCTGGTTTCTGTTCAGTTTAACCAGATCAGTGTTAATGTTTTATTAACAGTTCAGTTTAGTTAATAGTAACTTAACTTTTCTTTACCCTAACCACTGTTTACAGTATTTGACATTTTTACTCTGTAATATTTCTATAATTTGATACATTTTGTTAAATAACAGCAGTAAAATATTGTTTATTTGTAAGTCTTGGTGATTTCCTTATAATTTATCTGTTACCAGTTGTGTATGTTAACAATTAAATACAAATGAATCATAATTCCTAAAATTATATTATAATTCCTAAAAATTTAGGTCGCGGCCTGATGACCATGTAAAATTTGGGTCCCATGGCCAAACCAGTTGAGAACCCCTGCACTAAATATTTACCCCAACACCTCCATACCGAATATGAAATAATAGGGGTGTCCAAATTAATTGTTTCTTAAGTGCACCGCGATGCAGACTCAAGCATTTCGGTATCGGTTCAGTAATAATCATAACCGGTTTTTATGTGCTGACGCCATTTATCTCATATGCGCTATGTCGCAGTTGAATACTATGACGAGGCAGGCGAGTGTGAGTAATTAAAATGCAGAAACTCTGCACAATTCACTGCATGTGTTTGCTGGACAGTCCTTCACTGACACTGATTTTACAGCAGAAGCCTCTATTGTACCGCTGTGGAGAAAATGAAAGTAAACTACATTTTTTTTTCTCACTGTCGCCCATTTGACCTGCTGGCATGACGTTTCCTCTCTTCTCAGCTGTTACAGCGATACTTGAGGAGCATCAGCTGTGATCGCCGCATCCGATTATCAGTGTCACTTATCGGTGAACAGCGCCAGCTTCCTAGAGCCGATCGCATTCCTTCCTATTGAGCGCGTGACCAATCAAAAGGGTGTAAAAACTCACTCGACAACGCTTAAAAAGCAAGCGGGATGATATTTACATCAGTTCATTTGCTTTAAATGTTCATGCTGTTCTGTGCATGATCTTGAGTTATGTACTGATATGTATGAGTCATAGATATATACATCAGATGTCGCCTGGCCTATTGTTGTCTATTGGACGGAATGCGTCAATAGCGCCGCCATCTTGGTACAGGGTAGCGCTCCTTTGAAATGATTGCGGGACCAAGGTACAGTGGAGGACTGTGGCCATCCAAAGCCAGAGATATACACATAAACACATATATCTATGATCGGGAGTTTTCCTGGATGTTAGTATGTAATTTCTTTTTTCTAATTACGAAAATTATAATTGTACATCACTTTTCTACATTGATGGATCAGTGACCGCACGGGCATTCCTGACAAAAAGCTTGTGTTTGTGTGTACAGAAATGTACTATCCACCCTCCGTGTTAAATTTGATCTAATCATGTCCTGAAACACAGCTCCTCACCTGCTTTCACTTCTCATACTGACGGAGGGAGCGATTCGCTTGTCAATGAATCTCCGTTATGAACGACTCGTTCACTAGCCGACAATAATACAAGTTTCTGGCTGCGCAGCATCTCGTTGTCATATTTCTTTTGCATTGTTTGCTGATTTTATTCAACAAAACTAGCATAAGCCGAGTGTTTAGTGCGAGTTGGAGCTGCTTTGCCGTATGGTGAATGCAGTAAGAGACTGTCATCATCAATAACGTTACCTGATTAGCACAAAAGTTCAGAACATACAAAAACAGAAAAAAACTTAATATTACCTATGAAATGTTCTGCCTTTGTGCTTTGTTTTCTTTGTTTGCTCGTTACTACACCCGTAGACAGCGCTAAAGTCCCGCATCTTCACGTAATAACACTGTCTTGAGTAGTGAGGTTGAATGACACTTGTCCTGGGAGCACTGTACCAATGTGGCGGCGCTATTGACGCATGCTCAGGGTCCTTATGCGATATCTAGTGAATATATCTATGTGTATGAGTTATGTGCATATACTTGAGTGTTTTCCTTGAGCAGGTCAAATTAAAGGTACAGTTTGTATATCGGACTGCTTGTATTAAAGGACTAAATTGTATTACAAATACATATATAATGTATTTTAAAATTATACATTTTAATACAAGATTTCCTGTGCTGTGAAGTAAAATATAAGTGTATGAAAAGCATCGTCAATGCACCGAGATATGGAATTAAACCAAATCGATGGCATGATGATCGTAACCGAACTGTGAGACCAGTGTAGGTTCACATCCCTATGAAATAAGTATAATAATAATTTTTCTCTTCTGTCAGGCCAGTCCACAAACACACCTGCAGCCAATCAGCAATAAGGGGCGTGTCCAATAACAGCTAAGATATAAAGGAGTCTTCAGTTATGGGCGTGTTTGTTTTGTTCTTTCAAATATCGTCATCATTTGCTCAAATCTGCTGCGTTCAGCTTTACGGTGTACGGGATCTTTTCTAAGTAAAGCTGTAGAGTAATTGAGCCGACACACACTCAGCAGATTCTACAGCAGCGTCTCCACTCTAAAAACAGCAACACACACACACACACTCCGACCCCAACCTGACTTCACAAAACCACAACAACAAGGCCAGCGGTGTCCTGCTCCAGCTCCAACACTTCACTGCTCTTTTCATCACCGTAAATAAACCTGCTTGTTAAAGTTTGGCAGAAAAGAGAAAACAGATGAAGAGCAGATTGTGAACACTTCCCACACCAATGAACACCTAAAAACCTCCAACAAGGAGAACAGACACCGCTGCTTTATCACACAAACACGTGCGCAATATGTGCAACCACGAAGGTCAAAAGTGCTCATGAAAACACTATAAAATTAAACACAAGAACTACCGAGCCAGTCATTTTGACCATTTAAAAATTTGTAATATAACTTTCTTAAAGTAAAACACATAACTTTTAACTTGGTCAGTATTGTGTCATAGCTGGGGGCATGGCATGGGGCGAAACTGGCATGGGCGAAACGTTCCTTCCCTCTCCATTGAAAAAAATGGAATCGCCAAAAATAACACTCCTGCCAGATGAAGGATCCTTTCCTTGAAATCTCTACCTGATGGCCTTATCCAAGCTGATTATTCTCCACATATTAACCCTACCACACAATTATCCACCTAATAAGCTTTACACTGTTGAGGCATAATCTGGCAGGGGTCTATTCTCAGCAGTACAGAGAGACATTTAGCCGGACAATTACCAAAGAAACAGTGGGACAATTATTAAGTTCGAGTGTGACAATGTAGGACATTCTTTCAGAGGAGACGTTAAACTGAGGTCCTGACTCTCTGTGGTCATTAAAAACCCCATAGCACTTCTCGCAAAGAGTAGGGATGTAACCCCGGTGTCCTGGCCAAATTCCCTCCATCTGCCCTTACCCATCACAGCCTCCCAATCATCCCCATCCAATTGGCTCTATCACAGTCTCTCCATTACACCTATAGCTGGTGTGTGGTGCAGCACTGGTGCCGTTGTCCTGTGGCTGCCGTAACATCATCTAAGTGGAGCTGCACACTGGTGGTAGAGTGGGGACAGACCCCTTTCGAGATCGTGAAGCACTTTGGGTGTATGACCATACACAATAAATGCTCAATGTTTCAAACAAGCCTGAAGGACTCAATTAGTTTGATCAGGTGTGTTTAATTAGGGTTGGGACTAAACTGTGCAGAGCTGTGGCCCTTTTGGAACTGAGTTTGACACCTGTGCTTTATATAAATCCTACTTACATACCTACTAATTCACCTATCTACCTACTTGCTTACCAACCAACCTACCTACTTACCTACCTACTTACTTACCTACCTAGTAGTAACATAGGTAGGTAAGTAGGTAGGTAAGTAGGTAGGTAGGTAAGTAAGTAGGTAGGTAGGTAAGTAAGTAGGTAGTAGTACCTACCTACCTACCTACCTACGTACCTACCTACTTACTTACCTACCTACTTGCTTACCTACCTACCTACATACTTACCTACCTGCTTGCCTGCCTGTCTGCCTGCCTTACTGCCTACCTACTTACTTACACAAACTGAAACTGTGATGACCTCAATAAAAACATTTGTATTTTCGCAACCTTCTGGAAAACAATTACAACACAATGCAACAGTGTCTTTTTCTACAAGTAATTGACCAAAAGCTCTTTCCCTTCACCATCAGCTCCTCCCATTCATCAGTAGCCCCTCCCATTCATCACCATCAGCACCTCCACATTATCAGTAGCCCCTCCCCAACATCACAATCAGCCCCTTCCCTTCACCAGTAGCCACTCCATTTAATTACCATCAGATAGATAGTTCTGATAGCTCCATCATTACAAAAACACACACACACACACACACACATATATATATACATATATATATATATATATATATATATATATATATATACATATACATATATATATATATATATATACATACATATACATATACATATATATATATATATATATACATACATATACATATATATATATATATATATATATATATATATATATATATATATATATATACATATACATATATATATATATATATATACATATACATATATATATATATATACATACATATATACACATATACATATATATATACATATATACACATATACATATATATACATATATATATACATATATATATATATATATATATATATATATATATATATATATATATATATATATATATATATATATATATACATAACTGCATAAATGTGTTATTGCTTTAAAAAAAGTCACATATTCTGCATTTCTATTGTACACAATTTGTACTAAGCGATCTAAAAAGTTCATATCAATAAGTTTTCTCTTTGCACCACCAGGTGGCAGTCTTTGTACTTTCATTTAGAGGGTGCAGATTGCATAAGTTTTATTAATATGTATAACTTTATTTATTTTATTAATGACTATAACTTTATATATATAGTTAAAAAATAATGTACCATTTTCCCAAGTGTAAATAACTACTACTGTAAGAAAATATCAGAATTCGGTACATACTTTCTGTATTATCTTTGCTTGAACTGAGCCGATCTAATCCTGTTTATATACATTGAACCTGCTCCCGATCAGGTTTGACCTAGCAGAACTGTTGCCATGACAACAACTCTCGGATCAGCTTTGAAGAACGAAACGATCCTGGATCTTGTCAAATCGTCAATATCCAAATCCAGCTTACTGAGTAATCCACGTACGAAGAACGGACCCCAGCGCCCTTTCTTTGTTTATTCAGATGACAAAGTTATAGTTGGTATGGTCAGCAGAACTCTTTCAGTGTTTACAGACAGACCTTAGTCAAAATGATTTCTATGTTAATTAGTTTACAGTTCGTTAATATCACTACAATATTGAAAGATCCGGCTTTCTGACCTACTGAGTGCATCCAAGTTACAGACAAATGCCGAGGCTTTTTTCTCTTATACGACGTGTGGTATCAAACATTTCACCATCATTAAACACACTGTCCTTCTCCCCTGCGTGTGTGTGTGTGTTTGTTTTTCCTCGGTCCTCAGCCCGTGCCCAAATGGCAACTCCCATTTTTATTCAAACCCTGCCCATTTCCCCTCCCCCAACACTCCCACCTAAACAGAGCTAGACACACCCACTTTCCTGACTTTTTCCAAACTAGAGGTGTGAAGACATCCTGCTGAAACCGGGGGTTCATGGCTCTTTAAGGACAACAGAGTGAATGTTTTGGAGTGGCCATCACAAAGCCCTGATCTCAATCCTATAGAAATTTGAGTAGAGTTGAAAAAAGCTTGTGCGAGCAAGACAGCTAACAAATCTGACTCAGTTACAGCAATTCTGTCAGGAGGAATGGGACAAAATTCCTCCAAACTATTGTGAGAAGCTTGTGGAAGGAGACCCAAAACATTTGACCAAAGTCATACAGTTTAAAAGCAAAGCTAAAAAATACCAAGGAAATGTGTGTAAACTTTTGACTGTCTAGAAATTAATGAAAAAATTCTCTCATTATTTTGACATTTAGCAAATTTAAATCATTTAGATAATCCTAACAGACCTAAAATAGTAAACTTATAGCATTATTTACCATCAGCCTTGTTTTTTTAAATAGTTATGTTCCTTTTTTAGACTGTGTGTAAACTTCTGGTTTCAACTGTATTTACTCGACTCCCCATATGAAAGGTTTTGAAGAGAGAGAACAAACTTTTTTTTGCTTGAGGGAACAAAACTTGGAGTACGCATGTCTCTGTCCCCGTTTTGACTTTCTAAATGAGCTATATACTCCGATGTGGAGCTGCTGTTGTTGACATACCCGTTGTGCGGTGAGCTGAGGGCAGGTTTGAGAGCGTACGACACCGGCTTGATGACAGGACCCGCGCTGCCACTGCCAGGGGAAGCAGAGAATGGCCGCGCCATCTTGTTTATAGCGGTGCTCGGAGCGAACGAGTATTTAGGCTGACTGGATGAAGATGTGAGTGAGTCCTGAATGTGGAGAAACACACAGCGCAAAAACAACACCATGCAGATTAGATCATGCTCACACACACACAAATGCACAACCCCAGACAAGGTTTAAATGCTTAAAGGGATAGTTCACCCAAAAAGGAAAATTCTGTCAGAATTTTGGAAACTGGTTGCCATTGAATACCATAGAATGAAAACAACAATACAACTGAAGTCGATGGCTTCAAACAAATATTGTTCTGTGTTCAACACAAAACTTAATAGGTGAGACTTTAAAATATGTTGCAAACTGGGAGCCATTAAATTCCATAGTAGACAAAAAGTCAATGGTTTAAAACAATATTTGTGCGTTCAACAGGGAAAAAAGAAAATTAAAAGAGATTTCATAAATGATTCAAACCAGTAGAAAATAGTATTTTTATTCCTACTGTGGTAGTTTAATGGCAACAAGTTTCTAAAAATATTTTTTCCAAATATTTAAATTAATATTTAATAGAAAACATAAATGAAATATTTGTATTCATTAGAAAAAAAGAAATTACATGTTTAGGATTACTTTAGGATTAAAAAAAATACAAAACTAATAAAACAACTCAAATAAAAAATAAAATGTTACTAATATAAAACGTATTAAATAAAAAGGTATATTATAAAATTGATAAAAAAATAATAAACAAATATATACTAAATATATATATTATATAGTATATAATATATATACTATGTCATTTTTCAAAAAATTCTCAATAACATACAGTATATTCTTTTAGTTTATTATTTGTATCAATAAATATCAATAAAATAAATAAAAATAATATACTAAATAATATATGAACATATAAATAATGAATATTTATCCTAAAAGTTCTGTGAACCAGTGATATGACTGGAGTTATATGACTCTGTGCTGTGATTTACTGCAGACACACGAGGGCGACAATTCTCCCATTAATAATCTGAATTTTGTTCTAGTTTGTATTGGAAGCAGTTTAAGATAAATAGGATTACATAGTTTGTCAGCATTTTCATGGCAAAAAGTAAATGTAATATAAATATGCGTTATGTGTTTTACTTGCATTGCCATCATTTTCACTAAAGCTACCATTAACATTTATTTTTATTAAATAACCAGTTATTTATTCATTTGAAAACAAAAATAACTACATGGCAAAGAAAAAAAAAACAATATAAAATGTATTACATCAATTACACATGCATTTAAATACAAATATTACAGAACTATATAATAAAGTAAATTAAAATATTTATTTTAAAAATTACAATGTAACATGAATGCAAATGATAATTTAAAAAAATATAATTATATAATATAATAATGTAATGAAATGAAATGACTGAATAAAACAAATTATATAAATATAAAGCAAAACAATATTTATTAAAATAAAATAAAATATAAAATGTATAAAATAAATTTTTTAAATAACAATGTATTAAGAAAATAAATTATACATTCTTAAAAAAACACACAACAAAAGCACATAAGAAAACACAAATCCTAAACTATGTTTTAAGCACTTCATTTGCAAATTTTCTTTCTCAATGTCATTTATTTCCCTGTAAGCTTATGAGCATGGCCTGCTGTTGATTCAGTCTGGGTTTGTGCATTCTGTGCAATGCAAATTCAACCAAACCACGAATGCAACAAGTAAATGCGGTTTAAGCAAGGCCAAAAGAAAGATGTTTAACATCTGAATCATGCAACAAAAGAAACACCCAAAACTTCCACAATGTTCCGCAACCAGCACAAGAGAACAAACAGAGCCATGAAACTTGCAACTTATAAATGAGCTATGAATGAGAATGAATCACTGTTGATTTAAACAATCCATTCACTTTAGTGGTTGTTCTAAAAGTGACTGACAAATAAATTAATAAATAAAAAAAAATTATAAAAAATATTCATTAACAATAATAAAATATCAAATAAAAATGTATGTAAATATAAATAAATAACAAAATGAATTTTTTTTAAAAAACTTAAGAATAAAATAAAATCAAGTAAATATAACAAAAAAACTAAATAACAAAAATATCAAATTAAATAATAAAAATACCAAAATATAAAATAAACATTAATAAAAGAAAAAAATGTAAATATAACAAACAAAAGAAATAAACAAAAGAAATAAAATAATGATTAAATATAACTACAGTAAAATAACTAAATATAATAAAAAATAAGAAATTAAAATAAATAAAAATAATATTATATAAAAATAAATTTATAAAATTAAATTAAAATAAAGTAAATATAACTTAACATAAATAACTAAAAATAAGAAATACAATAAAAAAATTATAAATAAATAAATAAATTAAATTAATGAATACAAATATCAAAACATTAGGGCAAAACTAAATTAATAACAATTATTATGTAATCAAAATTAATTTTTGATGATTATTTTATTTTAAAATACATTAAATATTACTATATTTATTAATTAAATTCTAAAAACAATAAGATATATATATATATATATATATATATATATATATATATATATATATATATATATATATATATATATATATATATATATATATATATATATATATATATATGTATGTATGTATATGAAGTCAGAATTATTAGCCCCCCTTGAATAATTGATTTTTTTTTTTATTATTTTTTTTTTTATAATTTCCCAAATGATGTTTAACAGAGCAAGGAAATTTT
>NC_141034.1:55867500-55872500 GCF_052040795.2 Danio rerio | reverse complement strand
TTTCAGTGTAAGTACATTAAAGGAACCCTATTTTACCCCTTTTACAAGATATAAGATAGGTTTGAGCTCAAAATAGCCATCAGATCATTTATTATACCCTGCTGAATCTGCTAATTTTGGAGCAAAAATACATTGTAGCCGTTTTATCGCCTGTGCCTTTAAATGCAAATGAGTTGGTTCTCCCGCCCACTGCCCCTACATGCTCCATGTTTGTTTCTCCTGCTCCATCACATAAACAGTAGTCAGTGAGGGAGATCGCAATAAAGATGATATATTTATTTCAATATCAAAATATTTAAATATTTTATTTTAATAAATATTTATATTTATTAAAATTGATATTTTATTTGATGTTTTTGTTGTGGAGTTTTTTCAAGCCTTTCTGCATTGACGAGTCACATAAATGCCACTGCAAAGTTCGCAGAACACACACACACACACACACACACTCTTTGTTTTTGTACAACGTTGAGGCAAATATGATAGGAAATAAGTTAATATACACTGCTATATCCATTATGCTACTGTGCAAAATAAACCAGATTTAACGTCCACAAACTAGGACGATTGTTGTATGTTTGAAGCATCCGCTGACGCAGCTGTACCAAGTCTTTACTTTCCTACTATTCTTTCTGAGTCTATTCTTACTTACAAACATGCTCCGTCTTAAAAACGCTTTAAACATGTGAAACTCATTCCTGAGCTGCAGCTGGTCAGAGTTGGAACAGAACTTTTAATCAGTTTCTTTGCAAATCCTGTCCTGTGGATATGATTGTGTGTAACTATGGATGCATGCTAATACACTGCTGTCAATCAATTCAGTGGACAGGGAAACCGCACTCCTACATCATGTCGCGGTGGGCCTCAAAATCGAGGGATTGGGACCCTATTTTAACATCGGGAATTTTTGAAAAAGAGACTTGCTGTTTCTATCACTCCAGTATGACAGTGGACACACTATACCACACACAGTTCTGTCCGAACAGCTTACAAAAGATGAATTTCATCATAGGTGCCCTTTAAGATCACCTAATATAATGAGGGACCAAAACAAGTGTAACCAAAATGTAATTATCCTAGTTTGAATGTGTGTGTGTGTGTGTACACATGTTTTTGTGACATATCAGGACACAAATCTGTATAATGACATGGGTATGACACAGGTATTACAAAAAGGAGGTGAAATATTAGGACATTGGTGACGTCCTCGTTTCTCAAAATGCTTATAAATCCCACAGGATGAGTTTAATCAAAGTAAAGCTGCACACAGTCTCCTGTGATGGTTGGGTTTAGGGGTGTGGTGGGGTGAGGGCAATACAATATACAGTTTGGACAGTACAAAATAAATGGAAACCTATGTAATGTCCCCACTTTTCACAAAAACAAACGTGTGTGTGTGTGTGTGTGTGTGTGTGTGTGAGTGTGTGTGTGTGTGTGAGTGAGTGTGTGTGTGTACCTGCTCAGAGTGAGCTTGAGAGAGTCGGTGGCGGCTCTGATCTTGTTCTGGGCCTCCACATGGGTCATCTCCTCTGCATTGGCATCAAAGATGGACACCACCCAATCTCCAACTCCCACTCCAGCCTGCGCCGCCTTCCCACCTGGAGTCAGCTGAAAAACACACAGAAAAACAACACCAGTCAGTCGGGAAATAAAGAAGCTTCAGGAGACGACATGATAACATTACAAAACACAAATTCAGCAAAATATATGCAGACCACAGCCATATCCTCCTGCAGCCTAAGAGCGCTAACTCACTGAAGCTAAGCAGGGCTGAGACTGGTCAGTACCTGGATGGAGGACCATATGGGAAAACTAGGTTGCTGTTGGAAGTGGTTAGTGAGGCCAGCAGGGGGCGCTTAACCTGCGGTCTGTGTGAGTCCTAATGCCCCAGTAAAGTGAAGGGGACACTACACTCTCAGTGAGCTTTGTCTTTCAGATGAGACGTTAAACCGAGGTCCTGACTCTCTGTGCTCATTACTTATCCCATGGCACTTCTGGTGAAGAGTAGGGGTGTAACCGGTGTCCTGGCCAAATTCCCTCCATCAGCCCTCGTCCATCATGGCCTCCCAATCATCCCCATCCACTGAATTGGCTTCTCCACTCCACCAATAGCTGGTGTGTGGTGAGCACACTGGCGCCGTTGTCTTGTGGCTGCCCTCACATCATCCAAGTGGATGCTGCACACTGGTGGTGGTGTGGAAAGACCCCCCTCATGATTGTGAAGCACTTTGGCTGTGTGGCCATACACAATACATGAGCTACATAAATACACATTACAAATATGCATTACAGAAGAGCTGACAACATATCACTACATAAAGGGGTGTTGTGGTGTTTGACAACATCAATAAATCTTACCATTTAAATCAATGGCTTTTAAATTATGCAAATAGAAAATGTCAAATATTGCCATGAAAACAAAAGTATAAAAGAACTGAATGGTTGCTAAAGTGCTCTAAAGCAAATTATGTTCAAATCAATTCATGTTTATTTCTATAGTGCTTTTACAATATACAGTTAAATTCAGAATTATTCGCCCCCTTTTGAATTTTTTTTACTTTTTTAAATATTTCCCAAATGGTGTTTAACAGAGCAAGGAAATTTTCACAGATTGTTTGATAATATTTTTTCTTCTGAAGAAAGTCTCATTTGTTTTATTTCGGCTAGAATAAAAGCAGTTTTTAATTTTTTAAACACCATTTTTGGGACAATATTATAATATTACAAATATTTGAATTTTCATAAAACCCTATTGAAAGTGTTTAAAATAAATGTATATGTCATCTGTGTTATAATAAACACATAAAAAAGAGGCTCTTGGATTTTTTTTTTTATAAACTCAAATATGAAAGTGTACCTTTTCGGTTTTGTGTGGTCTAGCGTGCTGTAATTAATTTTGGTGGTTCCTGCACATGTCTGTAATCATAGGAAAAAAGATAAATGTCTCCACCATAATCTATGCAAAAGTTATTGTATTCCAACTGATGAGAGGTGCTGTACAAGCCAAAGGAAGCGATCATTGTTTGCATATTACACTATTCTTGTGTTTGATCAAACATAATTCACTGTGTTTGGAGCACATCAGACATATAAAAGGATTACTTATGCACATCACCTCAAAAACAGAGGAGAATGACTCTGAAGCGCACAGCATAAGGTAAGAGATGACAGCTGTCTGTGCTATCTGGGGCTGCTTAGTGATCATGAATGTATTGTTTACATTTCTGCGCCATGGAAACACCGCGATTCATTCAGCAACTGTTTGGCATATGAATATAATTCAGTAAAAAGAATGATAGAACTGTATGAGCACCGGCAAGAGCTTTCATTTGAGCTATAACTTATACATGTGTTATATAAAAAAATATGAAAATGAAACAATGTAAAATACCTAGCTCGGGTATCCAAAATACTGTGTATTTAAGTGTAAATAACTTTTGTACAGTAAAATAAAAACCAAAGTGATGCATATGTGCATAAAATATAGATTCCACACTTTCAAACGAAACCACTTACGGGGGTCTGGTGCAACGCTAGCCCTTTAAATCTGAAAGCAAAAGTCGATGATGTCACCGGGTCCGCAGAGTTTAAGAGGTTAAGCTGTATAGAAGTGTCTTGAAGAATATCTAGTCAAATATTATTTACTGTCATCATGTCAAAGATAAAATAAATCAGTTATTAGAAAGAAGTTTAAACTATTATGTTTAGAAATGTGCTGAAACAGTCTTCCCTCCGTTAAACAGAAATTGGGGAAAAAAATAAACAGGGGTGTTAATAATTCAGAGGGCTAATAAGTCTGACTTCAACTGTAGATTGTGTCAAAGCAGCTTCACATAGAGGATTATGGTGAATTGAAACAGTGTCAGCTCAGTTTTCAATGTTGAAGTTTAGCTCAGTTCAGTGTGGTTTAATTTTCACCACTGAACACCAAAACACTGAAGAGCAAATCCATCGATGCACAGCTCCACAAGTCCAAGCAAACTAAAACTTCACCAATTGACAAAAGTGAAGGAAAAAAAAAAAAAACCTTGAGAGAAACCAGGCTCAGTTGGGCACGACTATTTCTCCTCAGGCCAAACTTCCTGTGCGGAGTGGCAGTTTAGATGCTAGATGTGGTTATGTGGTCTGGGGGTATTTGTATTGTATTGTATTGGTATTGTATTGGTATTGTATTGGTATTGTATTGGTATTGTATTGGTATTGGTATTGTATTGGTATTGGTATTGTATTGGTATTGTATGCTGTTTAATCAATGTGTGAGCTGACAGTATGTTCTCAGCACTAGCATATAAATGAGTTATTAAAGTGAAATAAAATCCGTATGTGGGTTTGTTTTTATAAGATATAATATTGTTCAGTAATACATGGTTTTCGCTACATTCATTCTTCCATGGCGGGCGCCACGCCAAAATTGATCCCACCACGGCTACATTACAGCTTCTCATTTAAAACATTCAGTCCTGTTTTGTTTTTATTTAATAGCGGGTGATAATCGCACCAAAGCAAATTAAAAGGTAAGTGAATTATAACAGTGCAAACTTTTCTGTTGTGTACGTAGTATTGCTGTGCGTAATTTGTTTAATCCTTTAAGGTTACATGCTGACTGACTGACAGGTGCGTGATGCGTGAGGCCAGCAAACACAACATATAGCCATTTTACTTTACTTCAGGACGCATTAATGTCGCTCTGTAGGTCTATTGGAGACATTTATAAATATTCCTAGCTAATCAATAATAAATGTTGGAGACATACTTGTTACATAAACGCACTAAATCGCATTCAGCAGCGTTTATTTGAGAGCGCACAAGAAGATCTGCGCTTGAGCAGCGTATATCTGAGAGCGTGCAAGAAATTGTGCACGAGCAGAGGAAATCGGCGTGCAAGCAAAGAGATTCACATGCTCAAAGGCTATTACATAAATGCAATTTTTTACACTTGGTAGATCAGTGTAAAAAAGGCCTGCCGCCACAGCTGTAAAAAATCCTAGAGGAAACACTGA
>NC_141034.1:55852500-55860000 GCF_052040795.2 Danio rerio | reverse complement strand
AGCGCTATCCTGCTGGAGAATTGTCCCTCTCCTGTGGTTTGTAATGTAATGGGCAGCACAAATGTCTTGATACCTCAAGTTGCTTCATCCAAAAAAAAACAACAAAAAAAAACATCCACCTTCTGCCACTTACCCAAATGATCAACAAATAAAGTCAAGTTATTATTTGTTGCTCTTACAACTGTGGTAGACGACAAAACTTTAGTCAGGTGTACACAACACTACCAAATCAGGACTTGGTACCAGCTTTTTTTAACCTGTGCTTGGTCTGCCCTACAAACACAGCATCTCTGCTTTTAAATGGACATTAACTGAGAAAGACACATCTGGATTGAGACGCGTCTACGTCATCCACCAGCAGGGTTAACAGGCCCCAAACAGCACTACATTTGGCTACAAATAAAAGCAACTCAACATGCAAAATGCTGTGCATCATTAATAGCACTTAGCCTATGTAATGAGATAATAAGACATTTGGTGGAAACACCCTAATGAGATCCAGCTTTTACCAAGGTCTGTTTTCATGACTATATCAAGCTGTACCCAAATATTTAAAGGCTTAGTTCACACACAAAAAAATTGTTCATTTATTTAGACTCAAGAGGTTGTAAACCTTTAGAAATTTCCTTCTTCTGTTAATCACAAAAGAAGATATTTCAAAGAATGTTGAGGTGGGGAAAAAATCAGTTGAATGTCAATATTTTTCCAGCATTCTTCAATATATGCATAAGTGCAACGTTATTTACAATTGACGCTACAAATTAGGGCTGCACGATATTAGAAAAAAACTGACTTAGCAATATTTTCATTCACGGTGATATACAAATGCAATTTCAGCAGATGACTTAAATAGCTTGCAAAGAATTCATAATTTTAGACTGATTGGGAGGATTCTGCACAAAATATCATTTAAAATTACAAGCAAAGTTAAAAATAACAGAGAAAAGATGCAAATAAACAATAATTTATGATTGTCTGGCAAGTCAAACAGCATTCAGAAGTAGAAATTAAATAATCACCATATAATATTATTAATAATAATAATAATACAGGGCTCAACAATAAGGACTGCCTGATGGCCTGGGGCCAGCTTGAGAGACGCTCGGGACAGTAGACAAGTTCGTTACTGGCCCGATTGGGCCAGTGCTGCCCTGTCACTAAAGTTTAATTAATCTGTAACAGTGTGACCATTTTTCAATTGTTTAAAATCGAGAAACAGGGGTCCATTCTTTGTACCTCGCTTAATTGATCTAAGATTAT
Organism: Danio rerio; assembly: GCF_052040795.2. Lineage (NCBI taxonomy): Eukaryota > Metazoa > Chordata > Actinopteri > Cypriniformes > Danionidae > Danio > Danio rerio. The sequence goes on along the minus strand of NC_141034.1, from coordinate 55,858,740 downwards.
TTGGCAGATCCCGGATCTTTTAATCTTGATAACTGATCTCTCGCTAATTTGGTTCTTCAAACAAGTTTGCGAATCAGATTAGAATGTCTGGATGAACTGATCTGAGATCGCTGCGTGTGTTGTGAAGGACAGATCTATCGATCTTCGAAATCATGATCAGCAGTGCAGCGATTGGCTGACGGCACAGCAGCGTAATGACATCATCTGATTAATATTCAATTATCCATGTGAGCAAAATTACATCAAATTAGCAGTAAACGGCTTGTTAAATATGACACGCAATAACCTTCCACATTTGTTGTGAGCTGCAGGCTTTACACTTTCATGTGTCAAGACAAGAGTATTCATCATGTATTTCAATGCATATCAGTGTATTTAGTTTTACATTTAGAAAAGATTTTCTTTATAATAGTAGCCGTTTTTTTAATCGGTGTAAAGAATAACTGGTTGTTTACAAAAGCATTTTGATATTGGTAAAGGCGTCTGCAACTTTTGTGAAGCATCAAATCACTGGCATATTAACTATCAAGACATGTTTATGACTGCATAAATGTATTATTGCTTTAAAAAAAAGTCACATATTGTGCATTTGTATTGTACACAATTTGTACTAAAGCGATCTAAAAAGTTCATATCAATAAGTTTTCTCTTTGCACCACCAGGTGGCAGTCTTTGTACTTTCATTTCAAGGGTGCAGATTGCATACGTTTTATTAATATGTATAACTTTATTTATTTTATTAATGACTATAACTTTATATATATAGTTAAAAAATAATGTACTATTTTCCCAAGTGTAAATAACTACTACTGTAAGAAAATATCAGAATTCGGAACATACTTTCTGTATTATCTTTGCTTGAACTGAGCCGATCTAATCCTGTTTATATGAATTGAACCTGCTCCCGATCAGGTTTGAGCTAGCAGAACTGTTGCCATGACAACAACTCTCGGATCAGCTTTGAAGAACGAAACGATCCTGGATCGTGTCAAATCGTCAATATCCAAATCCAGCTAACTGAGTAATCCAAGTACGAAGAACGGACCCCAGTTTGTGCTTTTAAGCCTTTAAATTCTACCTTCTCTGTGATGTCGTAAACCCCATATTGCTTTTTTTTTAGTTCTTCTTATCTGATTGGATGTTGTGAGCACGTTATTGTTGTCTGTAACTTGGTAACAACCAGTACAGCGAAGAGACAGCAACATGGCGGCAGCATCAAATTATGAGGCTAATGTCTTGGAAGCAGACATTTATGTGGGTACAAGAGGTTGAAAAAATTAAGTGGGATTTGGCTCAGTTTGTCGTCAGTTTGGCAAAGCAGCCACCTTTTGTTAAATAATTTAGAACTGCAATAAAATACCTGCATATTTTCCATACTGCACGTTTTGTTTCCATAACACTTATTATTAATTAATACATTAAAATACATTAAACACATTAACTTAAATTCACAGACATATTAACTTGTTTTTTTTTTTTTTTTTGGTGGGACGAGTAAAAATTTTATCAGGGCAAGTAAAAATCTGAAGCACCTTAGTGTTGAACCCTGTAATAATAATAATAATAAAATCAAGTAATTTGAGTAAATAATTATATCATGTACAATCAATCTTTAAGCTATAAATGTTCAATTTAGGTTTTAATTCAAGGTTAAAATGTGAAATTGATGCTGAAATGATATTGTCCAGCGCTACTAACAATTTTAACAATTTATAACATGCAGAGCTGCTCAATGCCAGTTCCAAAGCAGTGGGCCAATTAAAAGAACTTGGAGGCGTGCATGCATCTGTTTACAGTAGTAAGTTACAGTACCATGAAAATGGATTTATTTGACGGCAACATGAAGGTAAAATCTAGAAGGGATAAATCTGCACCCGGAAGGTTATGACAGTTATTTATATTAAAATAAATCTAAATTACATTATTTTGGTTTTCACTGAGACTTTGGTTGCATGGTTCAGGATTGGTAGAGCTACGCATCGATGAATTTGCTCTTCAGTGTTTGAACTCTCAGTAATGATTAAATCACACTGAACTGAGCTAAACTGAACTGAACTTGAACACTAAAAACTGAACTATCCTGTTCCAGTTACTATGACCATTTATGTGAAGCTGCTTTGACACAATCTACATTGTAAAAGCGCTGTACAAATAAAGCTGAATTGAATTGAACTTTAACATCTGTGCTGGTCATTTCAGATGCTCTATCCCTGCAGGCACATTTCCGGTCTGCTAGTCACTTCCACAAACATTTACAGTCTCCTCTGTGGAGCTCTGGATGAACAGCAGTGGGAAAACTGAACAAAAAGTTATTGTCCTGGAGCTTCAGCTGTCAACAGCCGGTTTCAGACCATGCAAATATTTATGAAACACAAGAAGCACGGTGACGTCTGCATGAGGAAACGTCTGAATCCGAACAACAAACGCACAGAAAGTCCTCAATCAGGTGTGGCAGACTGGCAAGCATACAGAAAACATCAAAGGTCAGAGTTCATGCAGATTATATATATATATATATATATATATATATATATATATATATATATATATATATATATATATGGCTGCAATATTTAGGCAAAACATAGAAATCTGAATTTGAAAAAGAATTATGATAAAATAGTCTGCTACTCAAGTTTTTCAAAAGTTATTCTTTTTATTATTAATATTATTATTATTAGTGAGTAGACATGTCAGACAAAGTTTTTGGCTTTTCTTTTATTAGTTACCCTCCCAGCCAACAACAAATTCAGTTTTATCAATATACATTTAAGTTTTTTGATTGATTGATTAATTGATTGATTGATTGATTGTCTAAACATTTAAATAAAAATAAATCCATAATGAATTTAAATAAATAAAAATAAATAATTAAATACAAGCAAACACTAAAAAGAGAAATGTCCTAGCCCTCTGAAATCGCTAAAGGTTGTCAATTTTATCTGATCTAAAACAGGTCACCAAGTAATATAAAACACTTTAAATATAGTGCTCAGCATAATTGAGTACAGCCCGTTTTGAAAATAAATATTTTCCTCCATTTCACCGTGAATACAGGCAGTATATTTTGGTGGATTCAAACAAAACAGATTTGTTAAACAGATATATTTATCAAAATAATATTTAAGCCACCAAACATCTTTGGAAATAAGATAATCTATTTAAATTCAAGCAAAATCGTCACACAAATTGACATTGAGATTTTATATATTTTAAAGAAGATAAAATAAATAAAAAATAATAACTTAATATAAAAATGTAAATAAATAAATTTGAAAAGAAAATTCCATTGGAATATTTCACTGTAAATGAGAGCATTTAAGAAACAAATAATTCTTGAACTTTTTTCACCAAGTACCACCTCAGAAAAAAAAATGTCTCTCCAAGTACCACAATTATGACCAGTATTAAAATACAGTAGTGGAGCAGGCCTAATTAAGCAGCTGCAGTTCTGCACAGTTCAAAAACCAGGCAGATTAATTCCTGTTATTAAGAATATGTATTATTGTCAGCCACTTTAAACATAAATAATTTGAAAATTAACAGTGCTTACAGGTAAAAAAAAAAATAAATAAATAAAAATAAAAGTTAAATGTGCTTCTAAAAGTTAACTAAAAACGGTACTGTTCTTAAAAAGTCAAATGAAAACTGCTCTACTTGAAGGTAAATTATTGACATACAGTAGCCTATTCATCAAAAACCTGGAAATGTTCCTTGCACATCATAAATATAGGCTATATGTCATCATAAAACTCTTTTTGATATTTTTCTAATAGATGTTGCATGTATTTATGACTTATTTGTTTATGTTTGAAATCTAAAAATTAACTTGTATTTTAAAGATATGATTTGAATTGACATATTTAAATTAGATCTGCTCACAGCGCGTTAAAGTAGGCTTTGTGTTTACCAGAAAAACAAGTCATCAAGGTTCATAGCTACAAGCTGTATATAATGTTCATAGTACATCCATCTGTAAATATCACCATAGTTTTTCTATAACTGCACTTTTTAACTTATACCTGTATTATTGCACTCCTGGTTAGACCTAAACTGCATTTCGTTGCATTGTACTTGCACATGTGTAATGACAATAAAGTTAAACCTAATCTAATCTAAAATTAAACCATACTCTTCAACACTGGGATATAAAAATAGGAGATACGCTTATTTCAAATGATAGAATACATAAAAAACAGACAATTGAAAATGAAATAAAATCGATTTTATTTAAAATCAATTAATTAAAATCAAGTTACTGATCACATCGATGTTATCGTATGCGTCAAAGGGTTAAAAGTGTTTATTTTTTTACTTTAAGTATTAATTGATTTTTCTGAGTATCACCAGAAGGAAGCCTGTGTACCACTAGTTGTACACTTACCACAGTTTGAGAACCACTGACTAAACAAATGTAATGTGTATTTTTTATGTATGTGTATTTATATAATGCATTTATTGTGTATGGCCATACACCCAAAGCGCTTCACAATCATGAGGGGGGTCTCTCCAAACCACCACCAGTGTGCAGCATCCATTTGGATGATGGGACGGCAGCCAAAGGACAACGGTGCCAGTGCGCTCACCACACACCAGCTATTGGTGGAGTGGAGAGACAGTGATAGAGCCAATTCGGTGGAAGGGGATGATTGGGAGGCCATGATCGTAAGGGCCGATAGAGAGACTTTGGCCAGGACACCCGGGTTACACCCCTGCTCTTTTACCAGAAGTGCCATGGGATTTTTAATGACCACAGAGAGTCAGGACCTCGGTTTAACGTCTCATCCGAAAGACGGCGCCCACTGACAATATAGTGTCCCCTTCACTTTACTGGGGCATTAGGACTCACGCAGACCACCAAATAAAACCAAATGCCATACTTAAGTCAATATTTAAAAAGTAAGTAACTATGTAACATGGTTTCCACTACATTCATTATTTCATGGCAGGGCACCACACCAAAATTCATCCCGCCACAGCTATAGTACGGCTTCTCATTCAAAACATTCAGTCATTGTTTTTTTTTTTTTTTTGGTTGGTTTTAAATCACACCAAAACACAAGAAAATCTGCTCTTTAGCAGCGTATTTTTAAGGGCGTGCAAGAAGTTTTGAGCTTAAACAGAGGAAATCGACACGCAACCAAAGAGATTTGCATCCTCGTATTACATGAATGCAATCTCGACTTGTAACACTGCGCTCACGACATTTGCCATTGAGATAACGCCATAGGTAGTTGGTAGATCTGTGTAAAAGGCCTGCCACCACAGCTGGAAAAAATCTGAGGAAACACTGTGTAAATAAGTAATTAAATACACAGGCAAGTATGTAAATAAGTAAATATGCAATAAATAAGAGGTTGTTTTTTTTATATAAATGGCAAGTAAACGACAGTACTTTTGCCTTCACTAGTCCTTTAAAAAGTAAACAAAAGGAAGGACATGTCCACCCAGAAAACAAAATAAAAGCTTAAGAGACAAAAGAGCAAGAAAGGAGAAAAGGGCAGCGTGGAGGGTTGCGTACGCAGATAAAAGTGATGGACACCAGCATCTGTGTTCCTGACTCAAGTTCAGAGCTCAGCTGTTGCTTGCCTTGAGTCTGGTGGCAGTAAAGTGCTGCGCTAAGAGCTTTTACAAGAGCAGAGAAACCTTAAACCCTCTGACATCAATGTGAAGCACGCCACAAAAAAGAAAAACACACACACACACACACACACACACACAGAGGAACCGCTAAAAACTGGCAAAAATCAGACCAGACATAGGCTGGTATAAGATTTTGATAGTATGATAGTCTTGGGTAAAAATATCATGGTATCACGATTACTGCTCTAAAATAAGTTTTTTTTAAATATCTGGGTTAAAAAAAACTGCTTATTTCCCCACTGAACACAATATATTTGATTTTAATATATTTTTGGAGCAGTAAACATGTCAGGATAAATAATCCAAATAAATCCTTGACTTCTGCTGTCTTCATTAGTTTAACAAACACAGATTTCTTTACTACTTAAAGGCATCTTTCGATATCTTTCGATATAAAGGAAAGCCACTATAAGGGATATAAGGGATTTGTGTTTCAGATGTTTCCTAAATCATGGGCTGACCAGTAGATTTTAATTTAGCTGCTTCTTTTCTGCTTGAGATACAGCTGCCCTTAAACTAAAATAGTCATTAAACACACTTGCATATACCGTAGGAATGATATAACACAACATTTTTGCAGTTTTAAAACCTTAATTT
>NC_141034.1:55770000-55840000 GCF_052040795.2 Danio rerio | reverse complement strand
CCTTCAAATGTCACTTTAAGCTGAATCAGGGCTCAAAGTTGCGACCATTTTGGTTGCATATGCACCTGAAATTCAAGCTTTGCGACCTCATAATATACTTGGGAGCATGTGTGCGACTGCATATAATGGTTGTAGTGCGACCTGTTTTTTTTTTGTTTTTTTTCTAAAAACGTGCTGAATCGCTCCTCCCTGCCGCGATATTATTCATATATTAGCTGTCAATCACTCAAGACTTTCCGCTGTCAGATGACAGGGAGCTTTTGTGACTGCGGTTAATGCAAACGGCTGAAGAGTGAAAGGTACACCGAATATCGATGCGTTGCATTCACTGCGTGTTCAGCGCAAATGTCCGCTAAATGTACAATCTAATCTAATGTACCAAAGAAGCTCACCTTTAGTAAGTTCAAACTGATGCGGATTATTACAAAGATCAGTATTGCACCAGTGGTCATCACAATAATCCAGCTCTGCCCCCCACAAATATTGGGTCGGCTGACTCGCCTGATTTCCACGAACACAGAAAAATGAAAACCAGCGCAAAACCGTAACCAAAACTTTTAAAAGTGAGACTTTTCTTCCTTTCTTTTGTCCGTTCTTTCTTGAGATGTATATCATTTTACCATTTAATTACTGATGACTGCTTTGCAGCTTTCAGCCCTAAATTGAATGAATTATTTTTAAGCTTTCATGTTTTGTAGCAGAAATAGTATTTATTAAATTGACACGCATATAAAAACAATAATGCAATGTGACTGTCTTGCATGTAACTGGAATCTTTTTTCTGTAATCCCTTTGTCCTTTCTTTCTCTGTCCAGAATCTCAAGCTTCTTCTATGTTAACTTACCATTGTAAGATAGCACAGCCTTATCCCTGGCTGAATCACCCATTAATGTTGTCACTCTATTTCTATATGCATTTATTTATTTATTTATTTATTTATTTGTTTATGTATGTATGCATGTATGTATGTATGCATGTATGTATGTATGTATGCATGTATGTATGTATGCATGTATGTATGTATGTATGTATGTATGTATTTATTTTATTTTAAAAAGATTTGGCAGCCCTTTTTTACAATTTTTTTATTTATTCATTTATTTTTTAATAATTACTTTTCGTAAAAAAAATTTTAAATTTTTTTTAATTATTTATTTATTTATTTTTTTTTTTTCGTTCTTTAGCCAGTGTATTTAGGGTTTGTTAAAGTGGGTATGTATGAAAAATAAACATTTTCTGTATAAATAATGTAATTTGTTCTTGGCATAAAAATGAAAGAAAAAAAAAACAATAATGCTAAATAAACATTTCGAACTGCAATGCTTCATTTTTGTTTGATGCAAACCTTCGATTTATTTTTCATAAAGTAACAGACTTTTTATAGCAGATAACACACTCAAACACATTCAAGGCAGCATGATAATGAGAAATGTAGTTCATTGTTAGTATTATTGTCATCATCGTCTCTTATAATCATTAGACATTCATTTAGGAATTATTGCACAAATATAAAGTCATCACAGCATTAGTTACTTGGTTGTTTCTGTTTTTTTTTCTTAGTCCTAATTAAATATTGTTTTTTAAATATAATAAATCCCTTAAAATACAATTTGCAGCGGTGCTCATTCATTTTTGGTGGTGCTCCTAAATTTCTTCTGGTGCTCCTAAATTTTTTAAGTTGGAAGGACCGGTAGGACCAAGTAAAAAAGTTAATTTCGAGCCCTGTGAATACTGGTGTCTTGAAGAATATCTAGTCAAATATCATGTGCTGTCATCATGGCAAAGAGAAAAGAAAATCAGCTATTAGAAACTAGTTATTAAAACTATTATGCTTGGAAATATTTTAATTTCCTTTAAACAGAAATTGGGAATAAAATATATATGGGTGTCTAATAATTCAGACTACAACCGTATCTCATAATACTCTACTCTTTCATCTCTTCAATCCCTCGCTGAGAAAGACTCAAAAGGAAACACAGCTTCAGATTACTCCGCTTTAGATCCTGTGGATGGCACATATGTTCATTATAACCTGTTTGGGCCCAGCATGATTTAACACTGCATAACTCCACAGTTCAGTAAGAGGGCGTAGCCTTCTGTCAAGATGAATGAATCATCATCCTTCATATCAGACCAACAGATCAGCTTTAACAGCAGAGAGTAAACTCCGGCGACAGAGCAAACACACCTAATGAGTCACTGCTGTCACACTAATGACTCCATCACGTCTCTGAACACACACACACACACACACACACACACACACACACACACACACACACACACACACACACACACACACACACACCGTCAGGCGGAAACATTCCCGAGCAAAATTCATTTTCACGTCTGTCAAGGTGTTTACTTTACTGATGTGTTAAACCTGCATATTCATTTCAATGCTGATAGCGATGCTTCATGATGGAATAGATATTTCTGAAGAGTTCCATAAAGCAGAAAGAGAAATGCTTATTATTACATTAGCCATGAACTGAAATGGAAATTGTGGGCCGCAAGAAAACTAAAAATTCTGTATGCACTTGGCCGACAAATGGAAACTAAAATGTTTGTAATAATTATTTTTTTTATTGCATATGCCAATTCCAATGTGTTTTGGTAAGTGTAACCTGGGGGTTTAGATTTTCTATAATATAGCCTCTTTATTCATTCATTTATTTTCTTGTCGGCTTAGTCCCTTTATTAATCCGAGGTTGCCACAGCGGAATGAACCGCCAACTTATCCAGCAAGTTTTTACCCTTAAAGCCGCAACCCATCTCTGGAAAACATCCACACACACACACACACTACGGACAATTTAGCCTACCCAATTCACCTTCACCACATGTCTTTGGACGGTGGGGGAAACCGGAGAAAACCCATGCGACCACAGGGAGAACATGCAAACTCCACACAGAAACTCCAACTGAGCCGAGGCTTGAACCAGCGACCTTCTAGCACTACCTACTGCGCCACTGCTTCGCCCTAGCCTCATTATGATTTTGTAATATAAAAATATACATATTCTGAAGAACTGTAATTGACAGCATATATAGAAAGAACAACATTTTTTATAAAACTTTTTATTGCTCAGAGAATATTTGGATAATAACATGACATGCAAATTAGGGCAAGACTAATCAGAAATGTGCATATTGCACTGGTTTGTATTAATTGAGTGAACAGTATGTTTTGGATGTCTACAGGTGAATGCAGTTACCCTCACGGCAGGTATTATTTGATAATTCGGTCGTTTATTTCACTGATTTGGCAACCTTGAATGTCATCAGGGAAACGGTTTGAATTTGCGCTTAGTAAAAAAAACAGTGTGCCATTTGGGTTGACACTACATACATATACGATCCTGTTGAGTGTGTAAGTGCATAAGTACATGAGTGCATGGTGTATAGTGTGCCATTTGGGACGCAGCTTCTTACTGGCATTTTGGTAGAATAAACTGTAACATGAACATCCATATGGGCAGCAGCGGTGAATGTTTGTTGATGGTCAGTTTATCGACAACAAAAAAAAAGGCAACCCTAGCGACAAAACTAGACGGTTATTGTGGAGCAGCTGTTTACTGGTTTAAATGCATTCAATGTCAGAAAATCATCACAATATTCTCAGAATACATGTTTAATATAAGAACCATTTTGCAATAATTTGAAGGTCTGTAAGCTCCTCCTCCTTCCATAAACCAACTCTGTAACACTTTATTTTGATGCTGCATTTGAGTATTAGGGTGCTTTCACGTCTGTAGTTCGCTTCATTTGGTCTGCACCAAGGGTAATAAATGATACATTGTTGCATCTTCTGCCGTCTTAGGGTCATTTTCACACCACACTGCTGGCTTTGGTCCGAACCAGTTGAAACGAACCAAAATGCAGTCATCTGACAAAATCCACATCTCTCATTGGCCAGATGTTGTTGAAGATATTTCCTAAACTGCTTATTGATTGGTCAGAATTCACGTGCGGGAAAATGCCAGTGAACTCCCGCAGGTAAACAAAACCTTTTACTCTGGAGGCACGACTGCGCTGGCTGATTGTATCCCTGCTTTAGACAGATTATACATTACGAAAATGAAGCGCGGCCGCGGCTGGAAAACAGTGTTTAATGCATCGCTCGTCACTTCAGGAGGAAGGGTGAATTAATTTAGCTAAACTGCGACATGCTCATCTTGTGGAAATATTACCAACGATCCATCAGGTAATGTTTTCCCCTCTCTCTCTCTCTCTCTCTCTCTCTCTCTGTTGGTAAAGCGCTGTCAACAAATATTTTTCCTCCATATCCCATAATGCACAGCGCATCGGCCTACGGCAGCTGAATTGGTCCAAAACGCGCAGTACTTTTTGCGGTTGGACCCGTTTTAGTACGAATCATCTTCTCACCACAAACGAACGGCTCCAGGGTTCATTTGAAAGCGTAGCGAGACCACCTCTTCAAGCAGGTCTCGGTACGCTTATGTGGTCCGCTTTTGGTGCGCACTCGAGTACGATTGCTGCATTCTCACCTGCCTAAACGAACCACAACAAAAGGGGAAACGAACTCTAGTGCGATTCAATCTAACTAAATAAGGCAGGTGTGAGAGCACCCTTAGTAGAATTTCTGTTTAATATCTGCTGATTCTGCTCCTTCAACAAACATTTAACTGACTATAAGAAACTTTGCAAGTACATGTCAACTTACACTAACCCCCCAACCTAGCGCTCTACTTATAATCTAATGAGAATTAGTTGGCATGTAGAGGCAATGTAACTTAAATTCACCAAAGGACCATCAAATAGTGTGACCGCCAACTCTGCCTTGATCTGAAGCTAGTGAAATCAAGCAAATAAAGCCACTCATCTAGATGGACTTATCACTTTTATCAGTTCTCCATTTCTATAAAGCAATCCTGAAGTGGTTCCTCCATGCCCCGCAAGAAAATAATAAAATCAAAAATCTGTCACCTTTATATGCCATGTTTGCTCTAGCGTGAGGAGATCTGTTCAGTCCTGTAATGAAATCATTCTTCATAAACCCGAGACCCTGCACTGAGTTTATGGGAAGCTAAATCAGGTTAAGAACGACACGCACAGACACGCTCCTGTATTACACAACATCTGGAGCAGCAGCGGGGCGGCTTTACTACACTGACGGATGGATGAAGTCACCATTTCGGCAGAAGCAGACTTTTAAGGGAGTGTCAGAGCAAGTCATCAATGCCGACAGATGTCTGAGGGCTAAACAGATGTACACGGCGGCAGGTCATACTCGCCTGACAGGGGAAAATGATCAACACGTCATGCTAGAGCAGCTAACAATGCAGAAAGACTAGTTGATGTTTTTCCCTTGATATGTAAATGCCAGTATTGAGATCAGATAATAAAAATAAAAACACTTTGCATACATATGTTGAAATATAATAAACACTCAATATTTACTTAAAATATTTTAATATTTAATCATTGTTTCCATAGACCCAACATTAATTCTATCATGGCAGGGCGTTACACCAAAATTCATTCCCGCCATGGCTACATTACAGCTCCTCATTTAACATCTTCAGTTGTGGCTGTTATTTTTTATGCCGTGTTATAATAATACTAATAATAATAAATAATAATAATAATAATAAATAAATAATAATATATATATATATATATATATATATATATATATATATATATATATATATATATATATATATATATATATATATATATAAAATAAATAAAAAAAAAAAAGAATCGCACCAAAACGCTTTAAAATGCAAGTGCACTATAAAAAAGCAAACCTTTCTGCAATCGTAGTAGTGCTGTGCATTATTTGTTTAACCCAGGGGTGTCTAAACTTCGTCCTGGAGGGCCAGTGTCCTGATTTTAGCTCCAATTTACCTCAACACACCTGCAAGGATGTTTCTAGAAAGCCTAGTAAGAGTTTGATTAGCTAGACCCAGTGTTTCCGATTGAGGCTGGAACTAAACTTTGCAGGACACCGGTTCTCCAGGACTGAGTTTGGGCACCCCTCATTAAACCCTTTAAGATTACATGCTGGCTGACTGACTGAGAGGTGCATGATGCGTGAGGCCAGCAAACACGACATAGCTTTCAGTTAAGATGAACACGGTTTCCATAACTGTACTTTATTTATAGATAAAGGTCTGTGGTTTTGCATACAATGGCTGCGTCCGAAACCGCCTACTACTCAGTAGGTACTGTATTTGAATTTAAACATACTACTCGGCCATTAGAAAAGTACGTTCTATACAGTATGAATGTGAAAAGTATGAATGGAATTCGGACGCACTACATCCGCCATTTTGTCATGGTCACGTGACCTACCTGCGTCAGTTGCGTCTCCTCACTTCCATTCATGAATTCTCTCACAGGGCATTATGGGATAGCGCAGCGTGCATGGGATGCGCACTTTAGAATCTCGCCGGAAGTAATCCGGGTACTTCTCGCCTACTGATTTTCGAATTCTATGAATTCGGACATACTACTCGGCTCGCATACTGATTTTAGCGTACTGTATAGTATGGAAGTATGCGGTTTCGGGCGCAGCCAATGACTTTATCTTGCTGGAGGACGCATCAATGCTGCTCTGTAGGTCTATTGGAGACATTCATAAAATATCCCTAGCAAATCTAAAAAATGTTGGAGACAAACTTGTTACATAAACGTACCAAATGTTCAGTAGCGTTTATTTGAGCGCACAAGAAAATCTGTGCTTGAGCAGTGTATATTTGAGGGCGTGCAAGAAGTTGTGTGCACAAACAGAAAAAAAAATCGGCGCACAAGCAAAGAGATTTGCATGCTCATATTACATGGATGCGATTTTGACTTGCAATACTGCGCTCACGACATCGGTCATTGAAATAACAACATAGGTAGTTGGAAGATCTGTGTAAAAGTCTGGAAAAAATCCTAGAGGAAACACTGTTAATGATGTCAGAAATTTCAATAACACTTTACTTTTAATATTTTAAATGTAATAATAATGATGAATATAGCTGCAAGCAGCCAATAAAGGGCCAAGAAATGCAGAGGAAGAATGAGCAATGCAGTCCAGAGGCAGAATGAGCAGGCAGCAAAGTCAAAAGCAACAAGATTAGTAAGCAGCATCTGACCAAGGAAAACAAGGAGATTTTGAATTAATTTGAAGTATGTTTCACCTAAAATATCAGATTATCATGAAAACAATTAACGTATGAATGATTTATTAGTTTATACCTTTACTAATAGGTGACAGAGTTGCAAATGTGATATGTTGTGGTCAGTGTTAGATGACAATGGCGCACAATAACATTAACAACAACATAATCTTTGTTATGATTTGGGGAAAAAGCTGATAATAAAGGAACAAGCTATTACAAAAACAAATTAGAATAGTGTTACTATGAATAAAAGAATAATAAAATGATTATAATAAAAACATGATTATTGTATTTTAACTATGGTAAGCAAAAATTATCAAGGAATTGCTATAGTAACAAATTTCAAATAAATTGTTGAAATAAAAAAATTAAATAACATTACAAATTTACTACATTTACACTATACTATTACAAGAATATAGTACAATGTTACAAAAAATGAAATTGCAATAAAAACATAGCTATTGTATTGTAACCATGATAACCGCAAAATACCAAGGATTAATCAACATATCAAAATCAATAAAACACAACAAATTTACTATAACTACACTTTTACTAAGATGTTTTAAAGTTAAATTAAATTAAATGAATGAATAAATAAATGTCTTTCAGGGCTGCACGATATTGGAAAAATCTGATATTGCGATATTTTATTTTCTGCGATAAATATCGCGATATGAATACAGTTTCAGAAGATGGTTTGAATAGCCCTATTTGACCATTTTCTGGGGAGTCTAACAGTATGTTTACAGAAACTGAATAATCACAATGCAAAAAAAAAGATTTTATTACTTTGTCTTGTTTCTAGTCTAAAAATTCTTTGATCGAGTAAAAATATTTATATTTATATTATATGTTTCGTTTTCACCATCAGAATAAATAAGAGAAAAATAAGAGTTTTTGGCTTGTTTTAAGGAAATTATCTGCCAGTGGGGTAAATGAAATAATTTCCTTTTCGCTAAATAAATATTTGGACTATAAACAAGATAAAAAAGCAAGACTTTTTTGTATAAACCATATAAACACAGTGATTAAATACAATTCTGTAGCTCCTGCTAAACTATAATTCAGACTGGACATTGCATATCTTTGCGATGTGACGATTGCAGATGCATTGCGATATCAATGCTAAAACCATATATTGTGCAGCCCTAAAGTCTGTTCTGATTTTGGGAAAAGCATGTTGGTATCAATGGAACAAACCCTTACAAAAATATACACCGTTTTAATACAAATACAAAATAAATGAAGACGTATGACTATTATATTTTAACAATGTTAACCACAAACTCCTATGGTTTTTCTATAGTTTAACCATGGTAGGACAACTGCTGTTATACAAATAATGAATCAATCTTCCAAAATAAACACTATAGGCTACAAATTTAGCATAATCATTGTATACTTTAATAAAACCATGATTAATTTTAATTTTGCAATCACAGTTGGCGAATAATTTAGTGACAAACACACAAAGCATGTGCATTTTTACCAAACAATGCTTGTTGTTTCTCCTATACAAAGCTTCCTTAAGGCATATAGAGTCAAATGCATTGTAACAACAAAAAATACATGCATCACCCTTATCCAAACCGAGACCACATTATTATCCCCTATGGTATTGGTATACATGCAATGACCTTTAAGCAGCCGCCGCCATCAGAGCTGACGTCGTGTATACTACAAACAACACTGCTCATATATGGAGTGGAAATTGAGCGTCTGGAGCGGATCTGTTCAATATGCTCCATCAGAAGTGTCTGTAAAGCAGGATTCAGTGGTGAACAACGCATGCTGGAAGCTAAACAAAGCACAACATATCCTTGTGAGGACACTGAAACAGAACATTTCTAATGGGGTTGATATCAAGCGGTGACATGTTTCTGAAGGAATGCATGTGTTGAAATGGAGCTCACGGAGCACACTGTTCTCGTTAACTGTAATGCATTTCCTTTTGGGGTTGTGTTTGATGTCTTTCTGCGTGCGCAGGACTGAAAAATGCTCATTATGGGGATGAAAACACCTTGAGTGAGTGATGGCTTCATGTTACCCAATTGAAGTCTGCCAAATGTCTCGCTTATTAGTCAAAACCTGCATTTACACCATGTCTGACAATAGATCGGAATTTGCACACATGTAAACACACACAAATATCCTTTTTTTGATTCTGTTCTGAACCAAGTTTAATAATAGTTTTGGATTTCATTAGTTTTTATATCGTTTTGACTTTTTGTTTTCAAACTACTAGTTTTTATTAGTTCCTATATTTTGAAATGACTTAGTTTTAGTTTAGTTTTTATTAGTTTCAGTATTAGTTTTTTCTAAATAAAGATATTTGTTAGCTGCAAGATTCAACAAAATAAATATTGTACAATAAAAATTCAGAAAGAACACTTTCATCTACCATCTACTGTCTACCCATCCTCAAACTCACATACAACAGCCCACAAGATAGCAGCCTTAAGTACAATATGTGTGCAAGGCTGCTCTGAGGTTAGATGCACAGTAGTGATGGGAAGTTCAGATCTTTAACGCGGATGTCAGGACTCGTGTAGTCAGTAACAGTTATTTCAGTCAGTTAAAACATCACCATGATCTGAAAAATGTCTTGCAGTAAAGTTTTGCAACCCAACTAAATCATGATTCACTTCTTTAAATTCCATTACGATTTTCTTTTATGAAATAAACTTACGTTTTTCACCAGATCCTCTCATTAAGCCCTCGGTTTACCCGCGCTGCAGTTGTTCAAGTTTGGTTCAGTCACAGCGAGCTGACATGTACTGTTTGTGTTTGGTTCACTGAATCATGCACGAGCATTTACATTTGCATTTAGTCACTTAGCAGACGCCTTTATCCAAAGCGACTTACAAATGAGGACAAGGAAGCAATTTACACAACTAAGAGCAACAATGAATAAGTGCTATAGGCAAGTTTCAGGTCTGTAAAGTCTAAGAAGGAAAGTATTAGTAAAAAAAAAAAAAATATATATATATATATATATATATATATATATATATATATATTTTTTTTTTTTTTTTTTTTTTTTTTTTTTTTTTTTGGGAGTATAGTTAGTGGTATATTCAGAGAGGCAATTGCAGATTAGGAAGTGAAGTGGAGACTAAATAGTTGAGTTTTTAGTCGTTATATATGGATAATACGAGCAGTATTATCCGTTCTCCGCTTCTCAAATATGATCTCAGTGTAACGTTACTGTTCTAATAACTGAATGAGAGTATAAATTGGATTATTTATAGTGAGAGGGGGGTATTAAAGGCATCACACACCGGATGTGCTGTTCAGCACCGCGACATGGGTGAAAGTTGAAAATAATCACACACCAGACGCGCACATTCAGATGAAGTAGTTTGTGGATAAGTGCTTACTGGAGACGCGAATACTTTCAAATAATTCAGTTCAATTTGGTGAACTAGCTCAACCGGTTCACTTAGAAGATCCGGTTACATTTGTTCGCGACCGCGATACAGAAACACAGCACAAATGTGTTAAAGTAATAGTTTTAAGTGTGTATGTAATGCCGTCACCATGCTGCTGTCATGTCCACTAGTTGTTTTTGTTGCGGGAGCAACAGCGAGGATGACTGGAGGAGAACTGGCTCGATCTTGCCAATGGCAGCAGGACTACAGACTCTGAGGCGCCGTACGGGTCAAACACCTGAATTGCGAATTATATTTACTTCTAAAAGGCGTACAGTAAGATTATGTATCAAATACATTTACAAAGATGAAAATGAAGGAGGTTTTTGCTATAATTTTAGTTTGTTTCAGTTAGTTTTGTATGTACACCAAAGAGCTTAGAATGAACAAGAGGCGACACTCTAGTGTAATTTGGGAAACAGCCAGTAGAGGGCGCGGCGGCCATTTTGGAATAAAACTCCAAACATTTAATGCGTTTTAAATATATAAATAAAAAACAAAGCAGCTGCTTGCCATCGCGACAGTAATTAGATCCAATGGACGGCCGATCACTTTCACTCCAAAATGGCGGAATCCGGGGCTGTTGCTGGGCGCTGCTGTTGCAATGGAACGTTCTATTGAGTGTCGCATCTTGGTCATTCTAAGCTCTTTGTGTACACAAAACAGTTTCAGTTAGTTCTAGTTTTTTTTTTTTTAACTCTCATTTTCTTTTTTATTTTAAGTTAACGACAATTATTTGACATTTTAGTTTTCAAAACAACGAGCTCAACCCCGCCCTCACTCTCAGCTTAAGACAGGGGTGTCCAAACTTTGTCCTGGAGGGCCGGTGTCCTGCATATTTTACTTCCAACCTTAATTGAACACACCTGAACCAGCTAATCAAGCTCTTTAGGTATTGACCTTATTCTCAGCTGACGAGCGGGCGCTGCCATTTGGGTCTTTTTGGCTTGAGACTTCCGGTCTCATTCACTTCCATTCATTTTTAGACATTAAAAACTGCTCATTATGCTGCTTGATGTTGCAATTTGATATTTTCTTGTTATATTATTCTACTTGCAGGGTTCAACGCTAGGGATTTTTTTCTACCGGCCCGATTGGGCAAGTGGTTCAGATTTTTACTTGCCCTGCCAAAATTTTATCTGGCCCCACCAAAAAAGTTAGCCATTTAGTTATTTAGCATAACTTTTCTTTAAATACAACTGACAATTTAAAAATGATTTAATTTAAATACAATACTGATTAGATTAAATAAAGTGAATGGTTTAATGTGTGGTTTAGTTGAATTATTTAGTTGACAATTTTATGTTTTTTTTTTTTTTGTTTACAACCAACCAAAATTCCTAATTTTATAAACCGGCTCATTACATCAGTCTATAATAGTGTCAACATTTTGATTTTTCATTTATTTGTAAATCTAGCTTTAAAATGCATTTCACTTCTTGTTCTTGCTTGAGCCATCAACATAATAATCATATTAGCCGCACGAACCACGCTTACTGGGCAAACAAGTTCTGAAACACGTCTGGGCATGAAATCATGCAATTGACAGTCGCAACTAAATAAAATTTTAGTAACAAGGCAGCACTAGCCCCGATCGGGCCAGTAACCATTCTGTATACTGTCCCGAGCGTCTTGCACACTGGCCCCGGGCCAGCGGGCAGTCCTTATTGTTGAGCCCTGACTTGGTCTGTATAATCTTGCAAACATTTGTTTGTAGAGCAAGTAGTTTGACCGTTTTCTGCCGTTTATTATTCCTAGTCATTTCTCCCATAGGCGACTGAATCTGAAGTTCTAAGACAATCGCGAAAACAGGCACACTTCCGCATTTTAGAATAAGGTCAATATTAGAAACGCGTGTGTGTTGAAGCAAGTTGGAGCTATACTATGCAGGACACCGGCCCTCCAGGATCAAGTTTGGACACCCCTGGCTTCAGACTACTCTATAATCCTTAGTAAAAGTTGAACTCAGCAGCTTTATTAACAGTTTAAAGAGAAAACTCTGAGTTAAAACGTACTGCTATTTAGGAGAACACTCAATGGGGAGATCAGATGTTGTGTAAATACGGGTACAGGGGTATACTTTATAAACGTGGCGTAAGCACAAAACCAGAGTGCTGTCACCGACTCGGTCCCAGTCACTCCCCTCCCTGGCCAGCAGAGGCCGCCATCTCCGGACTTCTAGCATTACATCATCCACTTACGCTGATTGTGCACACACCTGTCCTGAATCTAGTTAACGACCCACGTATCCTTTATAAGCCGCACACAAACACTCAGTCAGTGCGAAGTCTTGTTTAGCCCCGGCCAGCATTACGGAGCGTTATTTCCTGCCTGATCTCTCGTGTACAACTCCAGCCTGTTTCTGACTCTGCTTTGCCTTCTGCCTGCCCACGACCCAAGCCTGATACACGGACTTTGATACACGCAGCCTGCCTTTGACCCATGCCTGGTAAATCCCTCTGTGTCTGTTTACCGCCAGTCTTGAAACCTTTCAGACTATTGTTGATGTGTGTTTGCACTTGGGTGCATATTGTGTGTTTGAGTAAGAGCTTGATCAATAAATACTGCATAATGGATCCCTCCGTGTCAGTCTCCTCGTTACAGGTGCAAAATATAAAGTTATCTATAAAAAGCTCATTTGACGGAAGAACTTGCGCAGATGTAAATGTTGCCTTAATTGAACCACTTTCAATCTTCATGAGCCGTGATCACAAATAAATAACCACTTTCTGGTTTATGCTCACTTTTAGGAAGGTTTCTATGCAGATTAATTAAATCAGACCCAGAGCTGTGCATTAAGACTCAGCGTAAACACAGCCAAACTGAAACTGTCAAGAGAACAAATGCGACATCATTTATAAGCAGCCCGAGCTGTGAAACAAACTCTTCCATCGCCAGATCCAAAATGGAGGACACTTACCCTGGACACGGTCAGAGGAGTGTTGAAGTCCTTGCCTCCCTGAAGCCGAAAACCCCAGGGTGCAGGTCCGTTGAGTGTTACACAATATATATTCATGGCCTGGAAGAAAAAACAAACACAGGTTATACATTTCATCACGCTGTAATAATATTGTTGGGGATTCTGGGCTCTTAACAAGGCTGAAAGCAAACATTCCAGAGCCACATACGTGAAAAGAAGCGTGTCTGGTATGCTGTTGATGTCTGACTGCTCGCCAATTAAACCCAAAAACCTTCTGGACTGAAGACTCACTCAACTGTTATATTAATTACGGTTGAAGACAACATTATTAGACCGCAATCTCCAAAATAAAAGTCTTCTTCAACTATTTCCCAAGTGACTTTAACAAAGAGAAGATTTTTATTTTTTAACACAATTGTTAAAAATAGGAGTTTTAATAAAAAATTTCTAACAAGCAGAGCCGGACAGAATATGGAACTATTTTCAGCAATTTTTGCATAGAATTTTGTAAATAAAGTCTGGATTTAAGAGAAATGATTTTGAGACTGTAGTAATTAAACTTGAAACATGAGATAAACAGTAACAACTTTAACTTAATTAAGGTTTACAACGCAAATCCAATAAAACCACTTGTTTGGTGAACAAAAGTCTCTCAAAATACACCTACAAAAAAAAGAATAATAATTTAAAAAAAAAAATATATATATATATATATATATATATATATATATATATATATATATATATATATATATATATATATATATATATATATATATATATATATATATTACTCTACAAAATGTATTGCTAAAACAATCTGTGTAAAATTCAATATGGCCCACTAATAACTCATTTATTTAGTCTTTAAATAATGTTAAAATAATATTACTTGTTGTTCCACAAGACACTAATATTCAGTTATTTATATCTATCTACATTCCATCAATTTTTTTCTATCCAACAAATTAGACTTAATCCAGATTTAGGGATGTCTTGATCCGATCACGTGATCTGAAATCAGTCCGGTCACACCGCTTCAGACTAGGTATGGGACGATAACTGTTTTCAAGGTATACCGCGATTTGGAAAAAGAAAGGTTTTAAAACCATCTAAACTTTCTGCAATACCGTTTCTAAGGTATGCCTACACTTTTTTATTTAAATTTTTTTGTTTTTGTTTTTTAGGACAACAGTATATCCACAAGAAAAAATATCAAAAAATAAATTGTAACAAAAATCAAACAATAATCAAAAAAAAAGTTAATAATTCAACAATTCAATAATGTTTACTGTTCCAAAATATTCTAAATGTTCCTCAAAACAAATTATAATTTGTTCAAAGGGGAAAAATGTTTTCGTTTTTTTACCCAGACATTTAAAAAGAGCATATATTAGAGCATTAATCACAATACTGTGAATCTGTGATATTTTTATGCAAGGTTATCAAACCGTCTGAATCTTATACCGGCCCATGCCTATTTCAGACTTAATCAGAATCGGACATTACTTCCCAATTAGGACTATATAAATACACACGCATTATTTCTTAACACATGTTCAGTTATGCGGTGACACAGAGCTCGACCTCTTTCTTGACTTCACACAGAAACAGCAACGTGTGCCGCATGACATCACTTTGTTGCAGAGACGCTATTGGTTAAATGCCAGCAAAGTAGAACACAGAAGCAGCTTGAAGCGGTCTGGAGGCATTATAATGATGCTGACAACATTGCCAAAGCAAACTGTGTGATATGTAAACTTGGGATTGCCTCCTGTATGGGTATTTTAAGTTGAGATGCTGTTTGTTTTTATATTAGAATATTTTTATATTTTCTGTTGCACTGAAGTCTAAAAGTGAAGAATTTATGTTATTTATTACTTAATTGTTCAAGCTTTCCCACAGAAGTGCTCTGTTTGTTAAATCTTAAAATAAGGAGAATTGCAGTAAATAAGAAATAAGGAATTCCTCCTGGATCTGTTTCTTGGCTTTTCTTTATACTTTTTTTGTTGTATTATTGAAGTATCGGATCAGGTTTCAGTATCGGCAGATACTCAGTTAAATGACTCAAACTCAAGAGCAAAAAAACCTGATCAGGACATCCCAATCCAGAATACAAAGTTAGGAAATACTCAGAAAAATGTCCTTGCACTGTTAAACATCACTTGGGAAGATTTGAAAATTAATAATATTATATAAATTAATAATAAATAATAACAATTTTGTCTTCAACTGTATATCAAAGCATAAACATACGAGTCAAAGATGGCCCTGTTTAGCAATTGTTGTGGTCTTGTCACCAACTGCTGCTGTTTTAATGCTTATAAAAATATGCAAAATGCATTGTTCCCATTTTTACTCATATACAAGTCAGAATTGTTATTTTGACCACTAAAGTAGAAAACACTGCCAGTTTGCTTTTCAGAAATCTGGCCACCTTGGTAAAAAAAAAAAAAATTTATGACTTAAACAATTTTATAATTATTATTATTATTTTTTTTGTTTATTAGAATGTCGCACTTAATATTACTACTTTTTAAAATCATATTATACTATTTTTTATTATTTTTTTTTTTTGCAAAAAAATTGCTTCATATTTTTACAATGATTAACACACACCACACTAAAATGTCAATGTAATAATAGTTTTCAGATAAAAAAACAGGCATATTTAAATAAGATTAATTTACTGAAATGAATAAATATGTATTAATTGTAGAAAATATGTATTAATTGTTTGCCATACATTTCATCAATTAATGTACATCACATATCAAAACGCAATATTTTGCATGATCTCTTATTCCTTTTTATACTTTAATATATCAAAATAAGAGTGAACTATTTGTATGTAAATGTATCTGTTAATGACATTTATAGTTCACACATTTTTGAGAGACTTTTTGTTCTCATTTTTTTTCTACAAAAAGTTAGTATAATATACTTCCAATGCATATAAAACCACTTCTGTACATTTAAAGTAATGCACACAAAAAAATGGCACCTCTATACACATGCCACAATATACACATGTATACAAAAAGCAATTCAGCAAACCTCAGTTGAACATAAATGTAAACTATATTAATATCCTGCTAATAATAATCAGCTAAGGCATATTAAATTCAGTACATGTTTAAATATCAAGTTAACACAATTGGCAGCACTGAAATCAGTTGAAAATCCATTTCTGCATGATGAATGTTCGTGGTTATAGAGCAACATTCAGACTGACATTCAAGAACTGGCTTATTTCAATTAATTACCAGGTAGGAGACAGAAAAAAAGCACCTACATATTTCCATTTCATGCAGATTTGCAAATGAATGGTCGGTGATGCACAATAAAAGCACACATTATCTACACTCCATCAAATCCACCAGTGAAAATGCAATAAATTATGAGAAGGCAGCACATTTAATAAACTACAGATGGATTTACAGCACTTTATAGTGGCTGTATGTAGTATAAAGCGCAATGACGCGCTTAAGCTTGATGACAGCATTAATTCAATAGCTAGTGCATGTTACGGTATTCGTCAAACACTAAAATAATCCACCTTGGCACCTTCAGCACAACATTGCATCACTGTGCTGATTATGTTACAGGTTGGTACAAGAACAGTCAGCTACTAACATTACAGAAAACTGAATGCCAAGGACAAGCAGAGTGAAACCCCAAAACAATTCCTCCTTTTTCACAGAAAATGCTCACGCACACACACACACACACACACACACATTTATTAACTTTACAGTGATATCAATTCACACGGCACAACATTGACTATACCTGGTACATTTATTATAATTTTAAATAAGTGAAACCAAATTAATTGCAATTAATAAAATCTGTTTCAGCCTGATTTTTTGCTCAGAAATTATTTTAACTTAACTATAAAATAAATAAAAAAACATGTAAAAATAATATAATATAAAAATAATATTTTTTTTAATCACTTTAACTGTGCCATTAATTCACATTGCAAAAATCTGATTATTTCTGGAACTTTAAAATGATTTTAAATTAGTTAATCCAAAAGGCTAAATTAAATTACAATACATAAAATCAATATTTCATCATGGAAATATTAATAGTTTACAGGAATGAACAAACAGCTCATTCCCTTCACTGAAACTAATAATTTATTAATTACCAATGCATTAAAAGGATAATCAAATTAAAATGTTCAGTTTATTTTTTATATATTTACCAAATAAATTATATAAAAGTTTATACAAATAAAAATAATAATAATTATTATTATTATTATTATTAATATTATTATTATTATTATAAAATGCTTATAAAACTGACAGTGATATTTATTCACTTTGCACAACATTGATTCTACTTGGAATTTTATAATCCTTAAAAATTAATTATACTGCAAAAGGCCACATTTAATTACAATGAATAAAGTCTTCAAGTTAATATACTAATAATTGTAAAGAAATATTTTAAAGATAGGCTAATAATAATAATAATAATAATTATTATTATTAATTTGGCTGTTTTATATTAATTTATTTTGCAAATATTTGATTTTACTTTATAATATACTTTAACATGAGTTAATGCAAAAGGCATAATTGCATTGCAATAAATTAAATCTACATAATACATTTCAGCAAGAAAATATGAATATTTTAAGGGGTTTTCTTATTTAATTTAACTGACTGAAACATACTGGCAAATAATAATAATAACAATAAAAATAAAAATATTTTAAAAGGACTACTTTGCAGCATGCTATTACTTCACATTGCAAATCTCAGTCATCTGACAAAGATAATGGCTAATAATAATAATAATACATATTTTTCAAATGAATACTTTTACAGCATTGCAAATCCTTACTTCTAAATGGAATTGTATAATAATTTTAAAATTAAAGTTAACCCGAATTGCCCACAATGTGAATAAAATCTACATGTCAGGAGTGCACACATCAGCTATATTTACAATAGCTCATTCACTTGACTAAACACTTATCCATTAATAAACCGATAAATAATAAGATTAATTTAAAATGTCCTTGGCACCTTCAGCACAACATTGCATCACCACATTGATCACGTTACAAGAACAGCTGATATGACATAAAACTTAAAAAGGTATAGTTCACACAAAAATGTAAATTCTGTCATAATTTACTCTCCCGTTACTAGTGTGAAACATCAGTTCTTTATGACTTTACTCTTTATGACTTTCTTCTGTTGAGCACTATTAACTTCAATGTTTTTCACACTAAGGAAGCGAGTGGCTACAGGTTTACAGATTTCATCAAAATATCTTCTGTATTCAGCAGAATAAAGAGTCTTCTGTAAATACTTGAGGCAGAGTAAATAGAGTAGATGTTCATTTTTGGGTGAACTACGCTTTTAAAACCAAGCAAAAGTCCACAAAAAACATCACAATTCCTCCTTTCCATAGATGTATACTCTCTGAACTCTACAGCAAATCCCAAATAATTATAGTACAATAGACTTGTAGAATTAGTAACTTAAACCACAGCCACAACCACAGCCATATCACCCTGCAGCCCAAGAGTGGTTACTCACTGAAGCTAAGCAGGGCTGAGCCTGGTCAGTAGCTGGATGGGAGACCACATGGGAACACAAGGTTGCTGTTGGAAGTGGTGTTAGAGAGGCCAGCAGGGGGCGCTCAACCTGTGGTCTGCGTGAGTCCTAATGCCCCAGTAAAAGTGAAGGGGACACTATACTGTCAGTGGGCACCGTCTTTCAGATGAGACGTTAAACCAAGGTTCTGACTCTCTGTGGTCATTAAAAATCCCATGTCACTTCTGGTAAAAGAGTAGGGGTGTAACCCCGGTGTCCTGGCTAAAGTCCCTCAATCCGCCCTTGTGATCATGGCCTAACCCAATCATCCCCATCCATCGAATTGGCTTCATCACTGTCTCTACACTCCACCAATAGCTGGTGTGTGGTGAGCACACTGGCACCGTTGTCCTGTGGCTGCCGTCGCATCATCCAAGTGGATGCTGCACACTGGTGGTGGTGTGGAGAGACCCCCCTCATGATTGTAAAGCACTTTGGGCGTATGGCCATACACAATAAATGCGCTATATAAATACACATTACATTACATAAATTTAAAGCATAATGTTAATTTGAAGTGCTTTGTTTATCCTCATTTTGGATAAAAGCATCTGCTACACTGCAAAAAAAAATTAAATAAAATGCTTTTCTTACTCCAAATTGGGGTTGTGCGGTTTACGGGTACTAAAGTAGTATCATGATACTATGGCTCCAAACTACTGGCAGTGCCACTGTAGTTTGTCATTAACGCTCTGTCTACAATGCATAACATGTGGAAAAGTCACTAAAAAGCTTACACGCTTGTGCAACAACAGACCATTCTATTTAAATAGTCTGTGGAGTAAGGCTGGGCAATATTGGAAAAAAAAAATGATCACAATCACATTTCATATCAATGGATATCGATAATTATTGAATATTTTTTAAGCCGAGTTGTCAATTAATTTATTTGTTATAATATCTTTCTTTAATTCATTATTTGTTTATTGTATGATGGATGTTTTCTTTATAATCCATTTAGGAATATTAGGATTTTTTTTAAACACTTTTTTAAATTTACCAACATTACTATAGAAGGAAAATAGTTTTAATAGTCAAAAACAAAAAAATATTGATATTTTGTCAGTATCGATAAAACTTATTTTTAATTGATATTGACAATGGTGTTCGGTCAATAAATATCAATAAATACCACTTTTATCGTCCAGCCCTACTGTGGAGCACTTTAAGGTTGCAAAAATGTGTAGAATTCACACCTTTTATGGTAGCTTATTGCACGTTTTCTGATGCTTCAGTTCAAACGCACATCTGAATTAGTTCATTTCTGTTCCTGTCAATATGATTTAGTAGATACAACAATTGCAACAATCTACTAAAAAAAAAAAAAAAAAAAACTCACAAAGTGAAATTTTGAATTACTTTGGATTCTTGCATAAGACTAAAAATAAATAAATAAAACAATAGATGAAGCAAAAGAGCAACAGAAAACATTAAAACTTTTTGACCCCTTCATTTAGCCTAATTTACTTTTTTGTAACGAATTTCATTCAGTATAATTGCATCTTTATTTTAATGTATTTTTTGTTGGTCAGTTATCTACAAAATAAACAAAAAGAACCAATCTATTTTAGGTGAAGTGATGTGCAAACACTTTTTTAAAAAATAAGGGAATCATAATTTCAATTAAATAGGTTTATTATAACATGTACAATAGGGCTGCTTGATTATGGGAAAATCATAAATCACGATTATTTTGGTCATGATTGTTATCCCGATCATTCAAAACTATATACAGTTGAAGTCAAAATTATTCGCCCTCCTGTGATTTTTTTTTTATAAATATTTCCCAAATGATTCAGGAATTTTTACAGTACTTCCAATAATATTTGTTTTATTTTGGCTAGGACAAAAGCAGGTTTAAATATTTCGAAATCTATTTTAAGGTCAATATTATTAGCCCCCTTAAGCAATACATTTTTTGATTGTCTGCAGAAGAAACTACTGCTATACAATGATTTGCCTAATTACCCTAATTAAGCCTTTGAATGTCACTTTAAGCTGAATGCTAGAATCTTGAAGAATATCTAGTCAAATATAATGTGCTGTCATCATGGCAAAGAAAAAAGAAATAAAAGAAATCAGTTATTAGAAATAAGTTATAACTATTATGTCTAAAAATGGGTTGAAAAAAAATCTTTCCATTAAACAGAAATTGGGAGAAAAATATAAAGGGCAGCTAATAATACTGACTTCAACTTATATACAAGTTGAAGTTATATAGTTATTTTCCTACCCAGGGCTCGAAATGAACTTTTTTGCTTGGTAGCACCGGTGCTCCTAACTTTAAAAAGTTAGGCGCATCAGTCAAAATTTAGTCGCACCCACCAATTATGAGCACCATTACTACAAGTTTTATACAAACATATTTATTGTATTTGAAATCAACACTAATCAAACTAACAAGCAAACAATACAAATAAATAAATAAATATTATATATATGCAAGCATGAGGAAAATATGTCTCAACGAAATCCCGTTATCACAAGAAAATACATTTTATAACATAACTGAGGGACCAAAGCACGGAGCGCTCACCGGCCCTGTACACACTGCTTGAATGAATCTGTTAACGGTATAACTGTGCTGTTCTCACAAGTGCTGTCTGATATTGCACTGATGCTTTTGACATATACTGTACCTTATTATATGCATACATGTTAATAGCAATATCTGTCTTTTTAGGAGTAGCGATGTAAGTTTACTCAGTGCAAGCCCGTTTGCGATAGTGTACGTGGTGTAATTTGACATCTGCCACTTGCACGGCGGACAGCATCTGGCGATTATATGAAGGATTAAACAGAGGCTCTCGTGCTAGATGTGGCGAACAGTTACCTGAAAATTCCATCCCACAGACTTTTCATGGCGGACTTGAAGCCACTGGAAATCTTCTACTCTTGGAAAAGTGTAGATGGTGGACTAACATTCAGCACATGATCACTAGTAAGATGTGTCATTATTTGTAACTTTAGATGTCATGGTTTCTAAAACTAAATCTGTCAGTGTTATCTTCATTCTCATCTTCAGCGCTTTACAGGTTTTCACGGTAGTAGCTCTCTCTGTCATCCGAAGCCAGAATGCACTGAGTGATTGACAGCTGATATTAACCAATCATTCGCGTTCAGTGCTAGAGCAGTGGTGGGCCAATAAGAAGAGCATGAAGGCGGGGCAAGCATTACGGACTTGGGTTTGTTTACTGCAGCAAGTTGACATGACAACTGTTTTAAACCATTCCTGAGCGCTGCGTTTCACGTTTCAAGTGCAGACAAAGAGCTTAGAGATGCATTCTGCGTGAATGTCTCCCGAATCCGCGCATGTGGTGAACATTTTGCAGTAAAAACTGGTCGCACACAACAATTTTTACCACTCGCAGAAATGCTCCCAAATATATTTTGAGGTCGCATAGATGAAATTTTGGGTGCATATGCGACCAAAATGGTTGCAATTTCGAGCCCTGTTCCTACCTGTAAATAAGGAAAGGGAAATAAACGCAATAGAATAAAAA
Source organism: Danio rerio (assembly GCF_052040795.2). Classification (NCBI taxonomy): domain Eukaryota; kingdom Metazoa; phylum Chordata; class Actinopteri; order Cypriniformes; family Danionidae; genus Danio; species Danio rerio. The sequence goes on along the minus strand of NC_141034.1, from coordinate 55,817,380 downwards.
TAAAAGGAAAAAACTGTGATTTAAGCATCTTCACTGTAAGAAAAACACTTTAATTATAGCTCCAGCAGTCCTTCAGTCAAGAGCAGTGAGTGATTTTCTCCTTTTGCTGTTTGATTAATGATAAAAACAGTCGGCAGCAGGAATATTGCACGCTGTCTCTTTAAGAGCAGTACGGTTGTGATTTATGTTTTTTTTTCACTTGTCTTTTGATTCTTAACTCATTTGTTTATTACATAAATAAGGGGTTAATATGAATAATCAGTAAAAACTGCATTGACAAATTGGCATGTATATGACCATTAAAGCGCTCAGATTAAGATGACTTTAGTGTGTGCTCTGCTCGTTTATGAGGCTTAGTTCATGCACACAACTGCATGCGACAGGACAGCCCTCATTTACAATATAGTATTTTGGACAATTTTCTTTATTTCATAGATTTGAGTTGACAGTATCACAATACTACTTCACTGTAAACACCAAAAAGTTGAGGTCATGCAAACCATTTGAGGAAACCGATTGCAACAAACCTTTTAAGTTTAAAAACTAATCCTAATAAATGCTGTGAACTCGACCTATTTGGGTAAATGAAGCAATTTGAGGAACAGTAAAAACCCAATAAACGAAGAGAACTCAAGACAACTGAGTACTGTAAAACCTAATAAGTTAAGGCAACTCAAACCCTTTGAGGAAACAGATTTCAACAAACTATTTGAGCTAAAAAAACTAATCGATGAGTACTTTGAACCTTTAAGTTGAAGTAATGAGGCATTTAACTTATTACCCTCAACATGGAGTTCAAAACTCTTTTCAAATAAGTAGAATTAACGTCCAGGAAATTCAGTGAACTACACTCATTTCATTTGATAAAGTTGACTGTTGGGTTTTACAGGGTTGGTATCACAATACTTCAGCTGAGATAGTATCTTAATGTGAATTAATGGTATCGCAACAACCCTTCACGATTCTTAAATAAAGAGGGATTTTCTAGACAAGCAAAAATAGTCTTGTTTTCAGAAATAATGAGTCAAAATGACACGCATTATCCTTAAAACAATCAAATTAATCTGCTAATTGTGAAAGCAAAATAATCGTGTTTTTCCTTTTGAGATAAGTTTATTTAGCTTACCCCATTGGCAGATTATTTTGCTTTTTTTTTTTACAGAAAAGCTTACTTCATTTTGGCATATTATTTCTTTTTAAAAAGACACTATTTTTTGCTTGTCTAGAAAAACTTCTTGATTTAAGAATTTGTAAATATTTGGATTAGAAACAAGACACAAAATCCAAGTAGGAAAAGCATTTTTGGCAGCGTAAATGAACAAATGTGAAATCCCAATTACAGGACATACCTTAGATCACTTGTCACCCAAACCTCCAGAAAACCCAAGTGGAAATCTGGCACAGCCTGACGTTCTCCCTGCTGGCAAAGCTGATCTCCCACCCCTCCTTCCCTGCCACACGGCTTCGCTCCACGTCTCTCTTACTCCACAGGCTATATAAGGAATGTAAAACTACACCAAACTATTTCAGCCCAACACCCACGAGTCACGGAGAGGGGGAGAGAGAGAGAGAAAACATCTACTACCTCACATTCCCTGGCTCTACATGCAACATTTAAAGCCATAAAATGCCAGAAAAAAGACAGGTTGTAAGGGTGGGCGGCCAAATGAACATTCCTCTCGCATGCGTTTCATTTGTGACAGCTTTGCCCTGTGGTAAAAGTGTAGTTTAGAAGACATTACGCATTCTGAATGCTCCTTTTTATTGCACTGTGCAAATAACATATGGTCAGTATGACAAAAACACTGCAGGTGTATGTAATATACAACATGTTTTTAAAGCCTGTGGTCAAACAATAACTGAGCATGCTTTTTTAAATGTTTATGACCAATCAATTAATATAAAACATATATGATTAGTATAGATCAATTATTTACAATCGCACTTTGTGAATTTAATAACTTTCCCTTTGTTAGTTTGATGTTTCGACCCCACCGGGTGAGTTAGAAACACAATAATATATCTGATGAAGCTGAAAAAGCACATCATTTGGCATGAAAGCACTGGAGTGTTCAAGCAACATGAGCTCATTTCTGACAGTGGGGTTCATGCGAGTGCAGAAATAAATCTGCTTTGTGAAGAACATGCTGCTAAATATTGACCTACAAACTATACGTAAACTCTGTGTAATTTATATGAACCTTAATCGCAATCTGTAAGTGCTTTTAACACTGTTAATAACAATAGTGACTTAGGCTACAAATAGTCTTTAAAACTATTTCAGCAGAACAGAGAGCATATATTTAGCCCAGATTAGATTCCAAACCACATTTCAGTGTATTAACCAAGTAAAGCATTACTAAATACAGGTTTTTAAAAAGTAAACAATGCCTTATTGAGCTATTATCAAAAAATATTATGTTTATAATACATTTTCTATATACATTTTCGTTTTAAGTGCAACCATTAATGTTAGTTTTCGTTTATTTCCATATATTACTAAAATACATGCTTTAAAAAAGTAACCAATGAGTTAAACAATTATCAGACAATCTTACACTCCAAAATGTGTTTAAATACACAAATTTAATATAAGGAATTTTGTCTAAAGTTATCATGGCAGCTTTTAAGTCTAACCATTAACGTTAGTTCTCGTTAATTTCCATGTATTACTAAGTGTTTTAAAAACGTATCCAATGCATTATTAAACTATGATCAGACAATATTACAATCTAGAAATACTCAATTTAAGGAATTTTCGCTGGTATGACAGTTTATAATAACTTGGCATTAACGTTACTTCTCATATGTTTCAATGTAATACTAAATTCCAAGCAATTATTATTAAATGTATATATTAACAATAAACCAAAATAAACTATTATAAAACAATATTTAAATATATAATACCATTAAATATACAAATTATATACGATAAGGATTTTTTGCTAGTTTGGCAGCTTTTAATAACTTAGCATTAACGTTAGTCCTAATTTATTTCCATGTATTACTAAATTCCATGCAGTTATTAGTGAATACATGTTTTAAAAAAGTAACCAATGCATTAATAAACTATTATCAGACAATATTATAATCTATAATACCTTTAAATACACTCAGCTTGAAAACAGTGAGGAATTTTCGCTAGCGTAGCAGCTTTTGACAGTTAGCATTAACGTTATTTGCGGTATATTTGAATTCTGTGCAAGTTAAACGCGACGGGCTCCTTTAAAGCCCACTTTCTACCGGTTTTCCCATAAATAAGTTTGTTAAGCAGCGGATTTACCTCCTTCTGGTCGGCAGACATCTCAGCCTTCTGTCTTCTGTCTGTGACGGACTGTGAGAAACAGAGATTAAGCCAAACTTCAAAAAGTTTGTGGATTTGGGCGTCAGGTCGCAAGAAGCCGCAGGTTTTCCCTGTTGGATTTTCTTTTAGTAGGACTCTAGCTGTACGTCACGCGTCACGTGGGTGCCTGACGCACGCGCTCGGTGGGCGCGCCACCTTGCCAGACACACATAATTATGTATTTAACCCCCGAAAAGCTAATAATAATGCATTAAACCCTCCTGTTATTTAATAATTCTGTAAACACCGTTGTGTCAAAAAGTAAACCGCTTTCGCTAAACCTCTAAAATAAAGTATTATATCTCATTTTAACTCACTGTGCATGAAGAAACAAGCTGATCTTCATCAGAAACTCAGTGAATATGCAGGTTTTCCCTCATTAGTGTGCAGTATTTCATAGGTGTTTACTCAGTGGACAACCCTCGTTTCTTACTACAGTAAAGGGTGTATTTTATTATGCTAAAAGTACCTGCAGAAGTGTTTTAGCAAAAGAGTAGACATTAAATTTAAAGGGCGCCTATTTTACACCCTTTACCTCAAGATTTATTATGAGTGTTTAGTGTCTTCAGAATGTGTCTGTAACGTTTCAGCTCAAAACACCCATCAGATTATTTATTATAGCTTTCAGAATGTTGGATATTTCAGCTCTTAGCACACTGTAGCTGTTGTTGGCAAAGCCTGCAGAATTATGAAGTTCAGTCTTCACTTCTGTTTATTCACTGCTCAAGTTAAAGAGACTAGAAATACCAAAGAGGAAGAATACCAAAACACATTTTTTAAGATGCTGACAGTCATAAATGGAGCTTACGCTGCTAAAAACACTATTAGCACCAACCCGGGCTCATTGTGGAAACGTGGTCCTGCGGACGTTTCTGGAGACCAGTGAATACGTGCCGAGAGGTACGTACGCCTGCAGTTTTTGTTTTTGCGAATCCGCGAGAAGCCGTTGTTGTGCGCTTTTTCGCATCTCAGACGCCTCTCGCGAGCGCAGTTCATGCCCGCGCTGTTCTCACGTGAACCCACCAGAGGCCGCTGTCCGACTGACCGGATGATTGACTGCGTGACCGGCCAATCGGCTGACCCGCCCTCCTCCTTTCCTGAACCCAACCAATTTTACCGATTGACCCGCCCGCCCGCTCGCTTCCCTAAACCCGAGCAACAGTTTACAAAAGACGTACGAAAAAAGAAAAGCCCTGATTTTTTTTTTTCTACTGCGTTTTCGGATTTCACCGTGTTCTCACCCTGTTACGAAACTCGTTCACTTCATTTTTGAGATTTTGTTTTTTTCTTACCAGATTTCTGGAACCGCTCTTCCCCAAACTCGAAACCGATCGCCATGGTCAACTCCTCTCATGCATCTCAAGCCTGCCGACGTACACGGTGAGCTGAGTGGACAAACGGGTTGCAGTGGGAAAGCCCTCCGGCCGGCCGGCAAGCGCGATAGGGAACAGCTTCACACCGCCCCGCAGCATTGCTTGAAAAAAAATAAATGCAGGCGTACGTACCTCCCGAGACGTATTCTGCTGTCTCCAGAAACGTCCGCGGGACTACGCTTCCAAAACGAGCTTGAGTTGATTAGCACACATATGCTTAGCTAAAATGACAAAATTGGTTGTTTGTGCGTTGTTTTGAGCAAATTCGCTCTTCCGGTTTGAAAAGAAATTTAGAAGCTGCCTACCAGCGATTAGATCATTGTGTAAATTCCAGCGTGAAGACTGGATGTCTGTACCGGCGGGTACAACGTGACGTCTTTGAGCTTTCAGTGTTAATTCATGAGGAAGACTTGGTTCGAACCAATAAGCGTGCTCCATTGTAAATGAGGTGCAACCAGTGGTGTAAAGTAACTAATTACAAATACTCAAGTAACTGTAACTGAGTAGTTTTTCTCAGAAATTGTAATTTAGTAAGTAATTTTAAAAATGTGTATGTAACGGAGGCCAGCTAGTGTGTGCTGTCCAGGTAAACCTCACTTCTCTGACGTCTAAAGGTGCTCTAGCGACAGACACTAGAGGCCATGGTCTTTAGCCTCCTTGCTAGAGCAACTGACTTCTATGCGGAAGGTAACCAGATCGAAACCAGCTCAGAGCAGATTAGATGTCGTACGACCAGAGGGTTGACACGTACTTTTACTTTTCCTTGAATACATTTTTAGTGCAGTATCTGTACTTTTACTCCACTACCTTCCTTCAACCTGCAGTTGCTTCTTTATTTTTTCTTGTTTATGGGAATTAGAATAATCAGTCCTGTAATTTCTGTCCAATCAAATCACACATAGAAGGTAAATCGCATCATAATGAACTACTTCAAGACATGTGCACTTTACATTGCAGCAATTTGTTTGGAAGCATTAAGTGTCCAAGAAGATGTCCAAAATCTTTACATGCACTAACCCAGAGAATGTTTAGATCAGGGATGCCCAAGGCTGTTTCTCAATTCCAGGATCGCAGAGAACGGACTTGCATTCTTGTGGAGAGCGGTCTTGCCAGGTGTCCTCGGAAGAACGAACTCAGGAGACCACGAGGGCAGAGAACGCGTCTTTTGATAAATGAGATGCTGCATTCTTCCTGATGGTCACATGACCTTCACGCGTTTTAAATGGAAAATTATTTAAACATTACAGCACTCATACAACGATTTATTGTTTTCCCCCTTTTTAAAATATAAATTTTGCATGAAAACATTATCAATATACTCTGCACAATATAAATAAAACAGACTTTAATATGAATTTTAGCAAACAAACACCCTTAATGTGTTTATTCCTTTATTAAGATGTCCATGCTAATGTTTACTTTCACCGTTTCATTTAGGGAAAGTCCTGAGGCAAATAATTTATATCTCTGAACTTTAATAATAAATCTAGATAAAATGCTGCGCTTCCTACCTCCAGTCGCAATGACTTCTGGGACTTCCAGAGCGAGTTCGATGCTCAACCCTGCTGAAAAATCCACCTTAAACCAGCCTAAGCTGGTTGGCTGGATTTAGCTGGTCGACCAGGCTGGTTTTAGAGGGGTTTTGGCCACTTCCAGGCTGGTTTCCAGCCATTTCCAGTCTGGTCTTAGCTGGTTAGGCTGGAAGATGACCAGCTAAAACCAGCTTGACCAGCCTAGCCAAGCTGGGAGTCCAGCCAAAACCAGCTATATCCAGCTTAAATCAGGCCGGTCAAGCTGGTTTTAGCTGGATGTGGCTGGTCATCTCCCAGCCTAACCAGCTAAGACCAGGCTGGAAATGGCTGGAAACCAGCCTGGAAGTGGCCAAAACCCCTCTAAAACCAGCCTGGTCGACCAGCTAAAACCAGCCAACCAGCCTAGGCTGGTTTAAGGTGGATTTTTCAGCAGGGAAGTCTGCCTCGGTGCATCCTCGATATCAAATCACATCGGGAAGTTTCACTCATCCTCTGTTCTTGCGGTCTTGAGTATTGGAACTGAACTTTGGCAGCTGATGATGACGTTACACGAGAGCACGAGGACGCAAGACCGCTGAAGAACGCATATTGAGAAACAGCCACAGTCCTGGAGGGCCAATGTCCTGCAGATCTTAGCTCCAACTTGCTTCAACACACCTGCACGGATGTTTCTAGAAAGCATAGTATGAGATTGATTAGCTGGCCCAGGTGCGTCTAATTGGGATTGGAACAAAACTCTGCAGGACACCGGCCCTCCAGGACCGAGTATGGGCACCCCTGGTTTAGATGCATATCACTGATGGGAAGATGATGGATATTTACTGTATGATGACCGAAATGGCCTTAAACACCCAGCAGGCACAAGACGTCAACATGCCGTCAGATTGAAATAGTACCCTAACGTCGTGGAGACGCTGCATTTTGTTTGGAAATGAAAATCGGGTTTACATCAGAACTCAACGTCAGCCCGATGTCAATGTCCAACGTCCAACCTCAAACCAACCAAATATCAACATCTAATGATGTTACAGCTTGACGTTGTGTCAATGTTACCACTATGACGTCTATCAGACGTTGAATTTTGGTTGCCATAACTGATGAATAAATGTCAGTATTTGACGTCAATAGGATGTTGATTTAAGATGTCGGCTCGACATTGGATTTTGGTCACTTTCTAACAACCTAAAATCAACCAAATATCAACGTCATTTGATGTCATTATTGGACATGAAAATAATGTCCTTAGACGCTGGCTAGACATAGAATTTTGGTCACCTGACATTACAACCTAAATCTAACCTATTAACGTCTTATAACGTTGTGTGCCTGCTGGGCAATAAATATATGCACTACAGAATGTTACGTTTACACACATCCACGAATTACATGTAAATGCATCAACTTTTAACAGCGTAATACTCACTTTTAAAAGGGCTACTGTTTACTCCTACTTTGAGTAATATTTACGACAGGTACTTTTACTCTACTCACACTACATTTTTAGGCAAGTAATGGTACTTTTACTTAAGTATGCTTTTTTTTTACTTAAGTATTAGTTAAGTATGCTTTTTACATACTCTTTTCACCACTGGGTGCAACTTCCTTAATATGCACGATATTGCTTCGAAGATTATTACCTGTTATGCTGTGTTCACACCAGACGCTGAATGCAAATTTGACCTTATTTATATAGCACATTTAAATTCAACTTCAGTTGGCTTAAGTGCTATACAGAGTTAAAAAAGAGTCATGAAAAACATTAATAATACAGATTAAGCAAAGCAAAACAATTAATAAGTAAAAATCCTTATGCATTCATTTTCCTTCGGTCCCTTAATTTATTAGGGGTCGCCACAGCGGAATGAACCGCCAACGTATCCAGCATATGCTTATTATGCAGAGAATGCCCTTCCAGCTGCAACCCATTACTGGAAAAACACCCATACACACTCATTCACACACACACTCATACACTATACGGCCAGTTTAGTTAATCAATTCCCCAATAGTGCATGTGTTTAGACTGTGGGGGAAGCTGGAGCACTCAGAGGAGACCTAAGGCAACATGTGGAGAACATGCAAACTCCACACAGAAATGCCAACTGGCCCAGCCAGGACTCAAACCAGCGACCTTCTTCCTATGAAGCCACAGTGCTAACCACTAAACCACCATGTCACCCTTAATAAATTATTTGAAATTAAAAGCACATGGGAAAATATGTGAAAGTTTGATTAAAAAGATAAGTACAGATTGCTTTTCAACACTCTTCAGAATATCTTGCTTTATGCGCAACAGAATAAAAGTTAATTTTGTGTGAACTGTCCCTTTAAATCCAACTCTGCTGCACTACACACTCTGTCCGGCAGATGAGGACAAAACGCCACAAATCATCACCTAACTATGCGCTCAATATTGATATTACAGATTTTTGTTCTAGCACTCCCTACTAACGTTTGAGCTGTGCGTCATTCAACCGCTGTCAGTAAAAAAGTGAAATAAATACTTTAAATAAGTCTACAACGTTCAGACCAGTCTAAGTTCACCCTTTATCAGCTAATCGACTTGTGAACTGGTTGAAGAAGAAAACAGCTGGAGTGTTTTAGCGTAGCTTTTTTACGGAAGCCGGTGTTACTTTATCAAACATGGCTGACGACTTCGGTTTTTCCGCCTTCGACAACGGAGTTCATACAGAAGAAGATCCCGCCGCCGCCTTTCTGGCCCAGCAGGAGAATGAAATCGCGGTGATTGAGAACGACAGCACTGGGTTCAGTTTACCGGAGGACGGAGGAGCGGCGCCCGCAGACACCTACACCATGTCCGGCGGTGAGCCAGCGCGAGTCCCGGCGGCCGCAAACACACACCCGTGCTCACGTATTACCGCTTTATATTGTGTATAAAGTATAGTACAGAGTGCCTGTTATGTATAAGTAGCAGTAGTGTAATGTACCATGGTATTTTTGGAGAACCAGGTACGTAAATGTGTAATAAATGAGTATCAATCACTTCTTAAAATGTGAGTTACCATAGTATTGTAAAAAAACACAGTATTTTAGTTTTAAATAACTTTTTCCCATGGTATATTTTCAAAAAGTATATATTATATTATATTATTTTATATTATATTGAAATACTATGGTATCACCACTGAATACTGCCACTTTACCATAGTACTAGTAACTTACAGCAGTACTTTCAGTAACTATTTTGTGACTTTGTTTAATATAAATATTACAAATTATGCACAACTAATAATATAAATCATCATCGTTATTACTCGGTACTTAAATGCACACAAAAACTATAACACAGATTAGGCTACTTGCGATAAAGTAGCGGTAACGTTACTGTAACATACCATGGTATTTTTGCAGAACCAAATACATAAATGAGTAATAATGAGTATAAATCACTTCTTATAATGTTAGTTACCATGGTATTGTAAAAAGAATAGTGTTTTTGTTTATAATAAATTATTTTTCCATGGTATTTTTAGAATAAGTATATTATATTATAATATATTCTATTATAATACTATGGTATTACCACTGATTATTGCAACTTTACCATAGTACTAGTAACTGCAGTACTTACTTTCAGTAACTTTATTTTGTGTCCTTGTTTAATATTAATCTCACAAATTATGTGTAACTGATAATATGAATCACCATTGTTATTACTGAGTACTTAAATGCACACAAAAAGTACAACAGTGTGCTTTCGTACAAGTAGCAGTAGTGTAATGTACCATGTTTTTTTTTTTTTTGAAGAACCAGGTACATTAATGTGTAATAAATGAGTAAAAATCACTTACTAAAATGTGTATATCATGGTATTTGACAATTCCTTGCAAAAAATATAGATACTTCATTGAAAGGATTTTTTTAATGAATATTCTATTCTATTATATTGAAATACTATGGTATCACCACCAGATACCGCCACTTTACCATAGTACTAGAACAACAGTACTTTCAGTTTCACTCTTTTACAGCTCTAATTAGTGCATATTATAATGTATAATACAGAGTGTCTGTTTCGTATATGTAGCAGTACTGTTATGTACCAGGTGCATGAATGTGTAATAAATGAAGTTCAAATCACTTCTTAGTGTTCATGGTATTGACAATGATTAGTAAAAAGAATCGATACAGTATTTTTGGTTAAATTACTTTTTCCTATGGTATTTTATCTAAAAAGTATATTATATTATATTATATTGAAAATCTATGATATCACTACTGTATACAGCCACTTTCCCATAGTACTAGTAACTTACAGCAGTACTTTCAGTACCTTTATTTTGTCACAGAAACGCCAACTGACCCAGCCGAGGCTCGAACCAGCGAACTTCTCGCTGTGAGGCGACAGCACTACCTACTGCGCCACTGCGTCACCATTAAAACTTTTTTTCAGAAAAAAGGAAACATTTAATTTAAAATAAATAAAGAAAATAAATAAACTCTAAAAAAGTTAGCAGCCCTAAATAAAATAAAAAAAATTAATGAAATTAAATATTATCACTCATCCTCTTCTAAATAAGAGTCGCATTGCAGAAAATTGCAAAAAATGACATTTGTACTTGCATAAAAATAAAGGAGCAAAATAAATAACACAAAACTTAAAATAGCAAAAACGAAATCAAACCTAATATCTCCAAAACACTTAATGACAGAATTTTGTAAAAAATAAATAACTAAATAAATAAAGTGCAGATTTATGCTTTAACTAAACACTTAAAACATGCAAGTAAAAAAAAATAAACATTTAAAACTTTATTTAATGCAAATCCACTTAGATCCACTTGTCTTGTAAACAAAGCAAGTATTTCATATATACATATATATTGACTAGAGGGCTGCATGGTGGCGCTGTGGGTAGCATGATCGCCTCACAGCAAGAAGGTCGCTGGTTCGAGCCTCGGCTGGGTCAGTTGACATTTTGGGTCAGTTTGCATGTTCTCCCAGTGTTGCCGTGGGTTTCCTCCGGGTGCTCCGGTTTCCCCCACAGTCCAAACACACTATAGGTGAATTGGATAAACTAAATTGTCCGTAGCGTATGTATGTGATTGAGTGTGTGTGGATGTTTTCCAGTGATGGGATGCAGCTGGAAGGGCATCCACTGCGTAAAACATATGCTGGATAAGTTGGCGGTTCATTCCGCTGTGGCGACCCCTGATTAATAAAGGGAGTAAGCCGGAAAGAAAATGAATGAATGAATGAAAATTGACTAGAAGACAAAAAACATTACATTACAAACTGCAATTGTACATAAATCCTAAATTGTAATTTTGTTTTCGATCCTGACTGCATGTGTTTTAAGTCATTGTAACTTATTAAACTAAGTTAATCATCTTCTAACTTAAATTTACAAGTTGCACAAGCTGTTTTAAGTCAGTTTAACATAATATAAGTTCAATGGATTCATGAGGTTAATTTGATTCAGCTTACAAATTTAAGGCAACCAGGATTTTCTACAGTGCATTAGTTATTATTATGACTTAAATTAATATAAAACTGAATAAATATATACTTACACATACAAAAGTAAATAAACAAATTCACTGCGGACCTACTCATGCCTAAGAAATAAAGCTAATAAGACAACTATTAATGAATGAACTCAATATATATGTCGTGTATGTGAATGTCTTCTTCTTTTTTTTTTTATATTTCCCAAATGATGTTGAACAGATTCAGGAATTTTTCACAGTATTTCCTAAAATATTTTTTCTTCTGGAGAAAGTCTTATTTGTTTTATTTCGGCTAAAATAAAAGCCGTTCCTAATATTTTAAAACCCATATTAAGGTCAATATTATTTGCCCCCTTCCGCAATATTTGTTTTGGATTGTCTTCAGAACAAACCGCTGCTATATAATGACTTGCCTAATTACCCTAACTTTAACTTGTGCTGTCATCCTGGCAAAGACTAAATCAGTGATTAGAGATGATTAATTAATTAAGATGAGTGATTAAAACCATTATATTTAAAAATATTTTGGAAAATCTCTTCTCTCCGTCATAACAGAAATTTAGGGGAAACATATTCAGTAGGGCTAATAATTCTGACTTCAACTGTATAGATATTAAATATCTGTGTCCATAAATAAACTAAATAAAATGAAAGCAACACCAAATTAACACACCTTCAGTTCATGCTGGAGTTAAAAAAAGCACACCTGAATCTGTCAAGACAAGTGAAACACAGTAAAAAAAAAAAGCACACATGCGCAGTGTATAATAATAATAGAGTCAAAACAATTGAGTGAGTCTGGCTGCATCCAGAAACTTGTCTTTTTTTACACACACACACACACACACACACACACACACACACACACACACACACACACACACACACACACACACACACACACACACACACACACACACACACACACACACACACACTGTCCAACAAGGCGCACCACATTCCTCTAATGCCTGTGATGTTTCAGCATTAGAGAATCTGCACTGAAACTCAGCTGTTTCTTCTGCAGGTGACTTTGGAGGATCCTCAGCTGTAAACGGAGACATGTTTCAGGTGAGAAACCCTCAGTATGGCAACTCTTATATTCATGTTTGCTTTTATACACCACAACCAGTGTTTGGTGTTAACCTTTGTGTGCTGTTGGGTCGTTTTCATCCACTCTGGGTGCTTTTGAATCTCAATTTGGCTCCAACTTTCTCTGTGTTTCAGCAAATGGGATGATTTTTGCTGACAAATCTTATTTTGAGACATATTTTGGGAAATTGCTTTGAAATACAAACTCAACAATACACTCTGGGCAAATGTACTACCTCTTGGTTATGTTGGGGGCTGTTTTTGCCCCATTGACTTCCATTATAATGATATTTTTGATTGCAAAGTCATGATGACAGCATATAAATATTGCATAATTGATTGTTGCTGGTTTTCTCTGTTGGGAAGAGGTAAAATGTGTAATTTTTACTGTTTATCATCATTTGTCAGCATTAACCCTTTAGATAGGCCTGTGCTAAATGAATCTGGCTTTTATATGGAGGTCAGTGGAGTGAAACAGCAGATCAAAGTGTGTGTGAAGAAATACACTTACTGTGTTTACTGTGATAGGTGGCGGGGTGGCTCAATGTTTAGCACTGTCCCTCACAGCAATAAGGTTACTAGTTTGAGTCCAGGCTGGGTCAGTTAGCATTTCTGTGTGGAGTTTGCATGTTCTCCCTATGGTGGAGTGGGTTTCCTCTGTGTGCTCCTGACTGTCCAAACAAATGCGCCATATGTGAATTGATGAACTAAATTGTCTGTAGTGTGTGAGTGTGTGTGTGTGTGTGTGTGTGTGTGTGTGTGTATGAGTGTTTCCCAATACTGGGTTGCGACTGGAAGCGCTGTGTAAAACATATGCTGGAATAGTTGCCAGTTCATTCCGCTGTGGCGAGCTCTGAAATAGGGCCTAAGCTGAAGGAAAATGAATGAATGAATGTGTTCTGACAGCTGAAAGGCTTATTTAGATTTTCTCAGGCATATCAAGGTAACTCTATATAAAGGAAAGAAACTAAGCTTTTTTGCACTGAACTGATGATCAACAGTAAATTTGACAAATTGTAGCTCTTACCAAACATAGAATGTAAAAGATATGGAAGTAGTATCCGTGATGTCACCCATAGGTTTCTGAAGAACGCAAAGGAAGTTACCAGCAGGCATGACCATTTTATTAGCTGATCATAGCACTGTTGGGGGTGCCAAACAAGGGCAAAGAGGCGGAGCTACAGACACCTGATGCCATTTTGCTTAAGGCTGGTTTATACGTCTGCGTCAAGTAGTCGGCGTAACCCACGGTGCATGCAGCGTGCGTAGCTGTACATTTATACTTCTGCACGTTGTTTCTGTTGGTCTGCATTAACTCTTCCGAAACGCTAGTTGGCAGTGAGGTGTTTATGTTCCTCTGCGTCGAGTTTCTTCGCTGGTGTTTTGCTTTTTCTGAACGCTTCCTTAATGTACAAGTGGCTCAAACTCGCTCATTTTGAGGCAGGAACCGACAGATGTGCAGCAACTTTAATTATGAGGTAAACACAAAACAAAACTTTCCATCCGGAGCTCCTTCAAGGGATTCCACACTTGTAAATAATCGCTCCTTCGGGCTCGTGCGGCTCACGACTCCGCCCAGACTCGTCAGCGCTACCAAACCAACCAATCACAGAGCTTGCGCTATGCGTCATTGCGACATGTAGTTATAATTTTCGAGAGGTGTGCGTCAGCGATGCAGACAGTCATGCCGTAGGGCTATGCGTCAACGTGTAGGCTGTGCTGTAGCATATGCATTCGCTTGACGCAGAAGTATAAATCAGCCTTTAGACAGACTTTTCTTTGGGAGAATGCTTAATACTTCATTACCTGCGACTCGTTTGTGTTCTGACCACATGTGCTTGGTTGTAAACTATATCAATAAAGTGTTTAGACTTTTAAAAAATACTGCTGTAATGCAAAACTATTGATGAAATTCAGGCATAACACTGTATGACAACGCTTCAGATGAAGTTCTGGAGCCTACAGCTAATCAGTCTGTCAGATTCAAGCTCTAAAGAAAAATATTTATGATAAATGATCTTAAATAAAACAAATACATTTATAGAGATGATATAGAAGTATATAATTTCACTCACCTGGGAAATGGACAACCCAAGCTCATTCTGAAAATGGAGCCCCGCAGACGTTTCTGGAGAACGTGATTTATGTGGCCGGAGGTATGTATGGCTGCATTTGTTTTTTTTTCAAACGAACGCTACGGGGCGGTGTGATGCCGCTCCTCTTCGCGCTCACCGGCTGGGCTGACGGCTCGCCTCCTCCGTGTGGAGGGCTTTCCCGCCGCAACCAGTTTGTCCGCTTAGCTTGTCGGGTTACGTTGTCGGAGCGGAGGCCCGGTGGAGGAGTAGCCGGCAGCGTTCAAGACCGGGTTCGAGTCCAGGGAAGAGCGGTTCCAGAAATCAGGCAGGACAAAAAACAGATTCCAAAAAATAAAGTGATTGAGTTCGTAATGGGGCGAGAATGTGGCGAAATTCGAAAACGCAGTCAAAATCAGACAAGGGCTTTTCCGATTGGCCGGCCGCCCAGTCAATCGTTCAGTCATTTAGCCAGCCAGTCAGTCGAACAGCGGCGGCTCCGGCAGCTTTTTACACGAGAACAGCGGTCTCGCAAGAGGCGTTCAAGACGCGAAAAAGATTTGCGGATTCGCAAAAACAAAAACACAAATACATACCTCCTGGGACGTATTTCGCGGCCTCCAGAAACGTCCGCGGGGCTTTCCAGAATGAGCCCGGGTTGAAAATGGAGGCCACGTGAATGGTTTGTGAGCACAATTAAGTGCACACAGCATGCCATATCACCTGTTAATTAATTCCAAAAGGCAATTGACTGTATAAAGCCACATAAAACAACACAAAGATATTATGAATATGATGAGTTCAGCAGCTAATCAGCCAGAATCAAGTGACGGTGACCAGCGAGACCTAGCTGTCACTCAAGTGGCCATGCCCTTAATTATGCAGACTAAATATAACTGGATGAGTTATAAAAAAAATTCACCCCCTCACAGTTGTCATGAAGGGTATTATTAGCTTTATGAACCAAAGTCGTTCTTTGTACCAGGCTGTAAACACCTTTTTTCTGCTTTAAAGTTGGCCATTTTAACAGTGGGGTCAATAGAAATTTGCTCCAAATGAAGCCAGGACTAGCGGAATTTTGACCAATTGCAGGTTCAGTTACTTCCGTGATTTGCTTCAAGAGGGAGAGCTGGAGGTTGCCGCTTGTTTCCAACAGGGAAAACCAGCAACAATCAAGAATGCATGATCATATGGTGTCGTGGTTTTGCAATCAAAAAATTTGATTATAATGGAAAGTCAATGGGGCAAAAACAGCCACCAACATAACAAATGGTGAGTTAATTTGCCCAGAGTGTATTGTTAGAGTGGGGCGAGGCAGTGGCGCAGTAGGTAGTGCTGTCGCCTCAAAAAGGTCGCTGGTTCGAACCTCGGCTCAGTTGGGGTTTTTGTGTGGAGTTTGCATGTTCTCCCTGCCTTTGCGTGGGTTTCCTCCGGGTGCTCCGGTTTCCCCCACAGTCCAAACACATGCGGTACAGGTGAATTGGGTAGGCTAAATTGTCCATAGTGTATGAGTGTGTGTGAATGTGTGTGTGGATGTTTCCCAGAGATGGGTTGCGGCTGGAAGGGCATCCGCTGCGTAAAAACTTGCTGGATAAGTAGTACAACACAATAGTTCCAGAAAGCTGTTGTTAACTTACATGACTGATTGTAATATTAGGACACGAACGGCATGACTGACAGCTACTCGGCTATCGCACAAGTCGACATACAGAGACAAGAGCCTGAAAGTCTGCGCAAGTGGAGGGAGGAGCAGAAAACCCGGCTGGAGGAATTAGGTATTGAAGGATTTCCTGCACATGTTTTAATATATACATGCTGTTTTATGAAAGTTTAAGGTTATTTAAAGCGGAGCTATTATGCTCCTTTTATAAGTTTTAAAATAAGTCTCTGATGTGCCTAGAGCAGTGGTCACCAAACTTGTTCCTGGAGGCCCGGTGTCCTGCAGATTTTAGCTCCAACCCTAATCAAACACACCTGAACAAGCTAATCAAGGTCTTACTAGGTATACTTGAAACATCCAGGCAGGTGTGTTGAGGCAAGTTGGAGCCAAACCCTGAAGGGACACCGGCCCTCCAGGACCGAGATTGGTGACCCCTGATCTAGAGTGTGTGTGCATGTGTAGTTTCAGCGCAAAATACCACACTAATAATGTTTTATCGCTCTCTGAAACTGACCCTTTTAGGCTTTGATCCTAATTGTGGTGTTTTGGTGACTGTCGCTTTAAACTCAAATTAGATTGTGCTCTTTTCAGAAGAAGGCGGGGCTAAAAAATGCCTGTGCATCAGCATAGTGGCAGATTCCAAAGATTATAAAGCATTATGTGTGTGGTGTTTGAGCTGAAACTTCACATATAGGGAAGTTTATATATCCTGTAAATATGTTTTACAAGCTTAAATATTAGCTTGTTTTATATATATGTGTGTATATATGAACAGATTCAGCCTCTAAAGCTGCAGAGGCCGTGTGGAGAGAGAAGGCCAAGAAGGAGCTGGAGGACTGGCATATACACCAGACTGAACAGATGGAGAAGAATAAAGTCAACAACAGGTATTTTCACCACTACACCCTTAAAGGGACAGTTCATCCAAACATCTAAATGTACAGGGCCTTGAAAATGCAGGTGAATCTTTCTTCAGATTTTTTGGTAAATCCTGCTTCATAATGGGATTTAATAGGGACTTTTAAAAACTTCATTTGGAGCGATTGCAAATTTTAACCACGAAGATACAAAATGCATGTGTTTTTAAGGAGTGATCAGGGTTCGAATTAATCATTGGCAATCAGGGGGTCAACATTTTCGGTAGTGTTAGTTTGTGTTATACATGCTTCAGTGAATCCAATTGGGTATATGCTGAAGCATGCTAATGGGACTTTTAATTTGCCAGTAACCTGGGTTAAACGCTTCTGGTGAACTGTATGCCATTGAAAAATTGTCGCGTTTAAGGTCTGTTTTCTTAAAAAATCAGCGATTTCCACTGGCTGAGTGATATCCGATATAAACTGGGTCTCAGATTGTACAAGAAGCAAATTACATCCCCCCCCCGCCATGTCTTTATAATATGAGCATTTATTTTACCCCAGTATATTCAATGGAGCTTCTGTGCTAACCTGCTGATGCTGACGGGCGCTGCGAGTAAACGGCTTTTTGTCTCGTTTTACGCTTGAGCTACTAAATGAATGCCAAAGTCTGTTTAACTGATTGTATTTTAACTACATTATAACATCGATGCTGTAAAAGGAATCGTTTAAAATTAGACAAACTAACAATAACAGGTAATTGGAAGTTTATTAGGATGGAAACAGCACTAGCTCGGCATATACCCTATTAATGCATTAATAAAACATATTTAGGTATTCTGTGTTTTGTGGCATATTTAATGTATTCTGACTCACATTCTCCTCTGATTAGCTTCATCAAAAGGTTACTGTTAGTCAAACTATGCAGCTAATTCTACTTTATTTTAGGCTGTATGTTTAAACAAGCGCTATTTTACGAGGAAACATTCTTGTGAACGTTGCCCTAGATCAGCTGGTTTCAGACAGTTAAATGAGTTCTGGCAGACTGATTGGCGCGGTTATGCATTCACAGTGGTCTGAACCATTAAAGGGGTGGTCAATTGTGTATTTATATTATCTATTATTTGATTTATTGGTCACACTTTACAATAAGGTTCATTAGTTAATGTTAATTAATGCATTTACTAACATGAACAAACAATGAACTATACATCTACTACTGTATTTGTTCATGTTAGTTAATGAAAATACAGTAGTTCATTGTTAGTTCATGTTAACTCACGGTGCATTAACTAATGTTAACAAGCATGGCCTTGAATGTTAATAATGCATTAGTAAATGTTCAATTATGATTAATAAATGCTGTATATGTGTTGTTCGTGATTAGTTCATGTTAGTAAATGCATTAACTAATGAACCTTTATTGTACAGTGTTACCAATTTATTAATATTATAATTTAAGATTCAGATCAAAGCAAACCAATTCTCACTATTTAAAGGGCTGACCTCTCATGTTACATGTTGTTTTTATCTTGTATTTAACCAAGCATTTATTCAGCACACCCTTGTTATTCACACTCTACCTGTGATTAATTCATACATTTTGTGATTAATTCATATATTTATTTATATCTTATATTTATATATATATATATATATATATATATATATATATATATATATATATATATATATATATATATATATATATATATATATATATATATATGCATTAATAATTGATTGATAGTGATTCAGCATGCACGGTTCACTTTTATTTGAAGTTAAATTTGTTTAATCAATCTAATTTATTACCTATATTTTGTCTCACCATAGTCATCAAACATATATAAATGCAGGAAACCATGGATTAAATGGACACCAGTTTTTGAGTTTAAAAATAAACACAAACAAACAACTCTAAATCAAGCACTGTGGCTCCTGATGAAGAGAAATAAGAACATTATTTACAATATTGTAGGATTTAATCTACAGCCTGGGCAAACAGTGCTCTCATACATTATCAAGTTTGTATATTAAAACTAATAATATTATAAATAATGTTCAATGTCTTTATTTTAATCTCAAAAACAGGTGACCACTGACCACTGCATTATATAAATCACCAAGGACCAGAAAATCATCTTTAATGCTCTGCTGAAACATTTATTACATGCAAACTTTCAAAATGACCATCTTGTTAGTTCCAGCATTAATATTCTGCATTTGTTGGTATATGAATAACATCTTTAAACATTTCCTCATAGGTATTTAATGACTAATGCATCTTAACTAATGCCAGCTTTCTCTCACACTTCTCAACTCTTGCATGGCATCTGATTCCCCCTGTTTTACTGTCGATTTTCTGTCGCTGAAGCAGGGCTGTACAATATATGTCTTCAGCATCGATATCGCAATATGCACATATGTATAGTCCCATCGCATATCTACCATGTAGAATTAGGATTATAGTTGAGGAGGAGTTAAAACAGACATGATTAAGGAGTAATTGCAAAGATTAACCATAAAGTTACCCCCTCAAAAAATTATGATTTGCATGTGTCTTAATGCCTGTGACTGTGTAGACATTGTTAAGCCAGTTTAAAGCATTCAGGCACAGGAGATTAACATTTTAGCAACTTCAAGAAAGATTAATTGTATTTATGTACAGTGCATATGCAATCAAGATTTTGCGGTGTTATTTATTTAACATTCAATTATTTAATTTGTGTACCTTAATACAGTATTAAGCATTTGTTTCATTTGTAACTTGCTTTACTGTATTGATCATTGCCTGTGATTTGGTTTATTACCTTTGATGCAGATGCGCCCCCCCACAAGATCATCCTATTATCGTCCAAAGATATCCTAAAATCATTCTTTCTTTCCTAACAGAGCTTTTTATTTCTATTTATTTCATATATGTTTGTCAAATGATCAAATTATACTCAATATGCATCGCAAAACAATAAAATATCCCCTCGTCTCGACTCCAGCCATTAGGGCCGCTCTAGCCAGTAGCAAACCAGCAACTACTGGGGAGGCGGGGCTAAAGATAGTAAGGCTCCATCTGATTGGTCAGATTTAGATAAACAACCAATGCATAAAATAAATGTAATTTATCACACGTCTGCTGTACATATATTGTATATACTATTATCTAGATAACGACAATTTTGCAATATATTGTGCAGCCTTACTTAATATATATATATATGTATAACAAAAAATACAATGTTTACAATACATTAAGGCAAGTACTCTATAAGTAACTGTATTTAAATGACCTAAAATAATTTAATTATATTAAATAGTTACTTTATAACTGGTTATCAGAGCCAGACAGAATCTGACTTTTTAAATATTTCCAAACACATAATAATAATTAAAAAAGCAGGTTCATACAGAATGATTAGGACCAACTTTTCTGATTTCTATGAATGATTTTCTCTGTTTTCTATCTGTTGACTAATATGATCTTATTCTTGATGCATTGAGAACATGCTTGATGTATTAACACTTGTGTACATGTTTGCATCTTGTGTGAGACTGACGTTCTTTCTCTTTCACTCTCTGGCTCCCATTTTCTCTTCCTCTCCTTTATCTCTCCTGCTTGTTTGTGCATTAGGATCGCTGATAAGGCTTTCTACAAACAGCCCAACTCTGATGTCATAGGCTTTGTGTATGTTTAATGCAAATCAGTCAAACATGATGCATTCTGTGTGTCTTGCTTACATCACATGAACACTAGTGTCACTGGAGCTCAACAACAATGTGTTTAAGTGATCAAAAATGCTGTAAAAGTATTGCAGTTTAAAATAATTGATTTAGATGTGAATATTAATTATTATATATTTAGATGTAAAATGTAATTTATTTAATGCAGATTTATCAGTATCATTAGTTTTCTTTAAATACATTCATCTTTTTTATTATACGTTTTAATGATATTTATATTTTAAAAATGTTCATTTAATCAAAAATGCTGTAAAATTATGAAATATTATTGCAGTTTAAAATAACTTATTTTTTATATTGATATATTTTAAAATACAATTTATTGCTGTGATTTAATGCAGATTTTTCAGTGTCATTTTCAGTCATTTCTTATTATAACTATTTTAATTATAATTATATTTTTAAAATATGTATTTGATCAAAAATGCAGTAAAATTGCAGAATAATTGATTTATATGTGAATATATTTTAAAATGTAATTTATTGCTTCAAATTTAATGCAGATTTTTCTGCATCATAATTACAGTTTTCAGTGTACGATCCTTCAGAAATAATTTCAGTTTGCTTAGGATACATTTCTTTTTATTATATTATATGTTTAATTATATTTATAAAATATTTATGTGATTTAATGCTGATATTGTAAAATAATATTCCAGTTTAAAATAACTGATTTATATGTGAATATATTTTAAAATGTAATTTATTGCTTATTATTATATATTTTTTGTATATATATTTATATTTTTAAAGTGTTTATTTGATCAGAAATGCTGTAAAATTGTGAAATAATATTCCAGTTGAAAATAATTGATTTATATGTGAATACATTTAAAAATGTAATTTATTTCTGTGATTTATTGCAGATTTTTCAGTGTCATTTTCAGTGTCTTATGCTTTTCAATTTGCTATACATTTTGTATTATTATATTACTGTTTTAAATATATTACTATTTTTTATATATTTATTTGTTCAAATGCTGTGAAATAATAATGCAGTTTAAAATAATTGATTTATATGTGAATATATTTTAAAATGTAATTTATTTCTGCGATTCAATGCAGATTTTTCAGTATCATCAATGCAGCCTTTAGTGTGATACTATCCTTCAGAAATTATTTAAATTGGCATAAGATAAGATACAATTTCTTCTTATTATATTTTTATTTTCAAATTGTTGCTTATTATTTTGTAGATTAAATGTATGAAATAGTTAAAAAAAATTGTATTTCATAGGAATCTATATTTCGTAATCCCCTTAATGTCCCTTTTGATCAATTTTATGCATTCTTGTTGAATAGAATTGTTAATTCACTCCAGATGTTAACACCAACATTTTAAATGTTAATCATACGTCAAGATAGTTTTGCTTTTCTTTTAATTTCTTTGATAAGTTTTACCTTTCATTCAAGAAACAATCAGCACATTAAAGCCTTCAAGAGGCCATATAATGCTGATTTATTGGTTTAAACCTCACTTGAGAATTTTTTTTTTTTGAAAGAATAAAAATTTAAGGATTGATTTTGATTTCAACTATTTATGAAAGTAATCAACAAAACAGATTAATAAAAAAAACATAATTTCTCACTGGTAAAAAGTAGTGGTGTAATGGATCACAAATTTCACGGTTCGGATCACACTACGGTTTTTGAGTCATGCATCAGTCCCTTTTTTGGATCAGCAAAAAAATGAAGACTACTGTTGCTGATAATGCTAAATGTATAAATCTAATATTAAAGTCTTGTACAACGCATCATGTATATTATTTAGTCTCATTTTTAATTATTGATTTAATAATTCACTCATAAAACCTTCATTTTAATAACTATATGTATAACTTTAGTCGTTTGTTGCCACCTATTGGTTAAATAATGTAATTGCTACAACTTCGTCAAGTTCCATTAAACAGTGATTTAAATCTACCGTAAACATCAGTGTTTATATCTGAACTATAAACTCTTATCCCAGTATTTATGTGTTGTTTGATTGATTTTAGCTTTGTAACTAACTGAAAAGTCTTGATCAAATGCAGATTTAAATGCATTAATGAATATGCAAATCCTCATCATTTATAAATAATGTTGCGTGGGTGTTGAGATCCAGATCTTTAAATGTTTAATTGTGCAGCTTTACACTGAACGCATTAATAAACAAACAGTGACAGAAAACACCTTTAATAACTTAAGAAAGCATTTAGATTCGCATTTATTTCCATCATCATATTTTACAGGTTAGCCAAAATGCGATTTAAATGACGCTGGAGGCGATATCTCTGCGATCATTACTAATTTAGGATTAATCTACAAGTTGAAAAAATTCTTAATCCGTGTGTCACGTGCGTCCCGAACCGTGGGCTGTGATCCGTTTCACCTCTAGTAGAAATTAATATTGGTTTTAATCTCATTATGTGGTATGCTGTTTCCCATGATGCTCTGCTGTGTGTTTGGTGTAGAGCGTCAGAGGAGGCTTTCCTCAAGGAGTGTGAAGACGACAGTCCTGGGACGGAATGGGAGAAAGTGGCCCGACTCTGCGATTTCAACCCCAAAACCAGCCGGCAGACTAAAGACGTGTCCCGAATGCGCTCGGTGCTCATTTCCCTGAAACAGACGCCTCTGCTCCGCTAAACGCCGCTCCATTATTATTACTCTGCTATTATTATTTCCCTCTTGCACTTTATTTTATAAACACTTTAACAGGTTTATGTTGCTAATGGGGGGGTCATTGAATGTGTACACTTACTGTATTTATACTTCCTACACTGTAAACTATCTGTCAATGAACAGTTTGCATATTTTACAGTTGTGAATTGCATTATGGGATGTTGATCTCTGCTCTGTTCATTTTTTAATGTTGTAAATTGAACTCTGCAGTTTAACAAAGTGACTTTTAGTGACATTTTAGTGGTTTGAAATCACATTATAAGAAATAATTTCTAGATCATAGGTCTTAAACTCAATTCCTGGAGGGCCGCAGCTCTGCAGTTTTGCCCCAACCCTAATCAAACTCAGCTGATCCAAATAACCGAGGTGTTCAAATAAGTCTCGAACACCTTCATTTGTTGGATCAGCTGTGTTTGATTAGGGTTGGAGCAAAACTGTGCAGAGCTGCGGCCCTCCAGGAATTGAGTTTAAGACCTGTGATCTGGATAAATAAGCCGGTAAAATATCAGAACATGCACTGGCAGCTTATTACAAGGTTTCTGTAGCGTAATATACAACACCCATCTCCGAGGCCATGGTGCTCTACCAGTAAAAGGTGATTTGCCATCTCCAGGTTGGAGGAAAGTCCTTACCCCAGGTGGAGGAGTATCTTGGGGTTTTGTTCACGAGTAAGAGAAGGATGGAGCTTGAGATTGACAGGCGGATTGGTGCAGTGGCAGCAGAAATGCGGTGGATGTACCGGTCTGTTGTGGTGAAGAAGGAGCTGAGGCAAAAGGCAAAGCTCTCGATTTACTGGTCAATCTAGGCTCCATCTCTCACCTATGGTCATGAGCTTTGGGTCATAAGGGAAAGATCTCAGATACAAGCAGCCAAAATGAGTTTCCTTCACAGGGTGGCAGGGCGCACTCTTATAGATAGGGTGAGGAGCTCTGACACCCAGGAGGAGCTCGGAGTATAGCCGCTGCTCCTCCACATCGAGAGAAGTCAGCTGAGGTGGCTTTGGCATCTGTTTCCGATGCCTCCTGGACGCCTACCTAGGGAGGTGTTCCAGGCATGTCCCACTGGGAGGAGGCCTCGGGTAAGACCCAGGACACGCTGGAGGGACTATGTCGCTCGAGTGGCCTGGGAATGCCTCGGGATCCCCCCGAAGGAGCTGGAGGAAGTGTCTGGGGAGAGGGAAGTCTCCTTAGAGTGCTGCCCCCACGACCTAGCCCCGGATAAACGGTACAAAATGAATGAATATAAAACACCAACCCAGACAATAAATCCTTTCACACTATTAAAAATGTTCAGAAAAGTCCCTTTTTTTTTCAACTTTTGAAGGTTAAAAGTTGCTGGATCAAGATCCCATAATGCAATTCAAAAGCAGAAATAAACAGGGGAAATAAATATACATACATAAATCACAAAATATGGAAAACTGCTCATTTATGGATGTTTTTACAGTGTTTATGTGTGTCTATATTGAAGAAACCACGAATCAAACAGATCATAATAAGAATTGAATTATTTTACAAGTTGTTTTGTAATATTTGAAGGCCACAATACATTAGATTAGTCCACTAGAACACTGCAAAAATGATTTTCTTACTTGGAGTTTGTTTTGTTTTTAGTCCAAATATCTACACATTCCTCAATCAAGAAGCTTTTTCTAGACAAGCAACAATTATTGTTTTGTTTTCAGAAATAATATGCCAAAACGAGTTGAGTTTTTCCTTAAAACAAGCAAAATAATCTGCCAATATGGGGAAATAATCTTGTTTTTCCTTTTGACTGGGCCGGTCACAATATCTATTTTCTGTTGTAGGATATAATGCACCAAAATTTATTACAATAAATTATATTATTGCCATTTTAGAACCATTTTATGCCACTTATTAGTGTCAAAATGACAATATAAAACCATCACAATACAAATGCACCCTTCCAGAGAACACGCCATATTTTATTCTTAAAAATATTTCATTTATTTACAGTCATTTCAACAATTTAATAATGAGGCATTATAATTAGAATGTGAAAATGCATACCCTAAATAAATAATAATAAATGTTAACAAAAAAGTGCAAGGTGAAGAGTAACAGAGGCTGCGATGTCTGATCTATTTTCAGCTGTCAGACACCCACATGAAAATATACTACAGTAATTGATTGTAAACACTAGTGTTTTTGTACCCATACTGTCACTGACAGCTCCAGTAACGATAGAGGTGTTGCACAATCAGCTTAAATGTTGCTAGAATTGGTTTTTATGTATGGCCGATATAGATTGCATCACCAAATATGACTGAGCTCATGTCCATGTGTTGTGTGATAAGTTCATATGAAGAGTTCAGATGCAAAAAAAACTCTAAACGCTGTCTGAAATGTTCTCCTGAAATGAGAAATTTTCTCAGCCTCCTATGTTTATGTTCAGTTATGTCTCTTTGAAGGCAATGAAAAGAACTTCTCCATCACTATAAATGTAAAATTACTAAGCCAACACACAAGATTTGGTGAAAAAAGCTCATTTTAGAAGTAATATCAACTGGCTTTTAGAGGTTTTTGCATCTAAACTCTTCATATTTTGATTATTATGACAGACCTACTTTAACATGATTATTTTGCTAAACACACTGGCAGATTATTTTGCTTGTTTTAAGGAAAAGCTTCATATTATTGCTTAAAACAAGACGATATGTTTGCTTGTCTAGAAAACTGTAGATATTTGGACTTGAAAGCAGATTTTTGCAGTGAACGAATCAGTGTCTCGGTTGTCCTATTAGACAGGAGGTGCTGTAAACAAACAGTTTAGTGACCGTCTCGCACCCTAAATAGTAAGCATCATTTGTTTTAGTGGCTGTAATAATCAGTAAGTGGCTCTGGTGTTTCTGCTTTTGTGTTTTTCTGTTCACCAAGAGGGAAGCTTGTATTTCTGGGCTTGCTAAGGTTTGTTTTAGTACTACTTTTCCAGATTCAAATAATGATTAGTTTATAAGTGCAATTGTTTATTTGATATTACGCAGACGGGTTCCTCATAACAGCTTCTTTATTACTTATTAAAAAGCCAAAATCATTTACAGATGAAGGACTTACTCTGATTTAGTATACCACAGACTATACTGCATGTGCTTTTATTTAAAACGGTTCATATATTTTGCTGTGTTTATGTATATTTTAGTACTGGGTAAAGATTAATTGCATTCAAGTTTAAAGTTTGTTTTAGCATATATATTTGTGCATTAAACCAATCAGAATCTCATCTTCCCTTTAAGAGTCAGTTGCGTTGCACCATTGTGCATTTGCTATTTCCATGGTGGACTTTTAGGTGTAAAAACTGAACGATTCACTAGTGAGAAAACAGCTAAACAGAGCATCTGCAGCGCGAGGACAAAGAACGAGCCTCCTCCATTCAGCCTCTTTACTTTCTCTCTTTACTCCTTTACTTTGGTGGAGTGAGGAAATGATGAACTCAATACACTGAACACATTCATTAGCCCACATGTTTAATTTCCTTTGTTAAGCCTAAAGATTTGTTTCAAAACTATTTCTAAATTCAGTTCTAATGTCCAGCAAATTAATAAATCAACAATAATAACGAAGTGTGGAGTTATATCCAAACACACGTCCTGTTCTTTAACTATCTATCTAAAAGGCAAAAACACTTCAGAGTAATACAAATAAAATCCCAAAAGTTAAATCACGTCAGACATGTTATATATGACAAAACTTGACTGAATAATTCTTTGAGTGACTGCCATAGCTATTTCACAGCACACATTTGTGTGTGTACTGTGTATAATTATTATGTATATGCTATATAAACACATGCATGCATGCACATATTTTAGAAAATATTTATATTTAGATATGTAATATATACAGTTGCAAATAGAATTATTAACCCCCCTTTGAAATGTTCTTTTCTTTTTAAATATTTCCCAAATGATTTTTAACATGGCAAGGAAATTTTCACAGTATGTCTGATAATATTGTTTCTTCTGGAGAAACTCTTATTTGTTTTATTTCGGCAAGAATAAAAGCAGCTTTTAATTTTTTAAAACCCATTTTACGGTCAATATTATTAGCCCCTTTAAGCTATATATATTTTTTCGATAGTCTACAGAACAAACCATCCTTATACTATAACTTGCCTAATTACCTTAACGTGCAAAGTTAACCTAATTAACCTAGTTAAGCCTTTAAATGTCACTTTAAGCTGTATAGAAGTGTCTTGAAAAATATCTAGTCAAATATTATTTTCTGTCATCACGACAAAGATAAAATAAATTAGTTATTAGAGATGAGTTATTAAAACTATTATGATTAGAAATGTGTTGATGAAATCTGCTCTCCGTGAAACAGAAAAAAATAAACAGGGGGGTGATTAATTCAGGGGGGCTAATAAATCTGACTTCAACTGTATGTATGTGATACAGATTATACATAAATCATAATATCTATGTAACAAAACTGTTTGTTCTTATGCATGTGTGTTTCATATATACATAATAAATATATCCAATTCACACAAACCCACACACATATATATTATGTCCAACATAACTTTTATCTTTGCCCAGCACTAATATATATATATATATATATATATATATATATATATATATATATATATATATATATATATATATATATATATATAAATAAACTTAATAAGGACTTAATAAGTTCATTATAATAGTTATTAGCCCTCATGTGGAATTGCAATTAAAGAGACTCTGAAGTTTCTCTGACTCCTGTGTGTAGGCTTATTAATTTTACTTTAATAGCGACGAATAAGTTATTCACATTGCTTTTAAAGAGAAATAACTGAACATAGGAGGCTGAGAAAAAAGGTGATTTTAGGAGAACCTTTCAGGTGGCATTTAAAAGTGCATCAGAACTCTTCAATTGTTTTTTGAAGTGCTTTTTAACAAAGCAACATTTTTTACAGTATTTCCCATCGTGTTTTTATTCTGGGGAAAGAATTATTCATTTTAGTTTCACTGCTCAATATTATTACCTCACTTAAGAAGTATTTACAAACACTGTTGCCCAATGATGACTAATTAACATAATTAAGCCTTTAAATGTCACTTTCAGCTGAATACTTGTAAAGTAACTAGTCAAATATTATGTACTCTCATTATTCATTTCATCATTTTCTTGTCGGCTTAGTCCCTTTATTAATCTGGGGTCACCACAGTGGAATGAACCGCCAACTTATCCAGCAAGTTTTTACCCAGCGGATGCCCTTCCAGCCGCAACCCATCTTCGGGGAATGTACTGTCATCATGACAAAGATAAAAGAAATCAGTAACCATTATGTATAAACAGTGTTATTCTCTTGGGAATTTCTTATTTAATTTGCATTATTTGACAGCAGGGCTAATCGTTTGTGTTCAGCTGTATAGCGCAGAGTTTGAAGCATGTGTTCTGTCAAGTGTCTGAAGGCCTCAGTTTACAGTAATGAATCCTGTGCCTGAACCGTTTCTCACTGTGACACACACACACACACACACACACACACACACACACACACACACACACACACACACACACACACACACACACACACACACACACACACGGTCCTTCTGTAGGCCTTCAGCATTCACGCTGCCAAAAAAACATGATAAATAAACCGTAGCGCAGTGAAATAATGCAGGTATTTAATGCTGGAATGTGAATGATTCTGCTGTTTGTAGTGCACGTGGTCTTTATAGCCCTACTTATTACTTAAATCGCAGATGTATAAAGTTACCCATGTTTGTACAAGTCAGAAGGCTTTGTTTATACTGAAAATATTATTTTGTTGGCTTCAAGTTGCATATTATAATAAAAAACGATGGTTAATATCTAATAAAAGCATCTGTACTTCAAATAAGCTGTAGGTTATAATACTAAAATATAATTAAAATGATTTTTTTACCCTCTTTTATAGACATTTAGCTCCCAGCCTGATTCCAAATAAATGTGTGTGCATCAATGCAGACCATGCAATAAGTGTGTATTCAATAACACATTCAATAAATAAAAATGTTGAACTCAGCCTTTTATTGTGACTTTTTTAATGTATTATTATTAATAAAGAAACGAGACTTGCATTTATCCCTTATAAGCTAAATGCAATTAATATATTTGCATATTTTACACCACACTTCTAAATACACAGGCATGATGATAAAAAAAAAACAATGCACTAGTCATCAATATGGAAAAGCAGACAAAAAGAGGCCGCTTTTTTACCGCTTAATGATAAATACTGGGCATTAAATGCATTTCAGGAGTGGCACATGAAGTGTATAAACACCGCCACCTTCTTCTTATAATATAAATGCTCTGAATTCCACATTGGCGTCATTTTTCAGCCATAAGGCCCATCAGTGGTCAATCAGTGTGTTTTTTTGGGTTGTTTCACGGTTTGGCCTTCAGCGCTGTAGCAGCTACACCTACTATAATGGCCACCACGGTGAAGCCTTGAGCGAAGATACGAGTCCTCATCAGCAGCTGAGACTGACGGGTTTTTCCCTGTTTGAAGGCACCGAGGCCGTAGATGAGAGCTCCTGCTGTTCCCAAACAACCTGAGGATGTGACAAAGCAATTAGGGATGCTCAATAGAGTTCCCACTCAAAGCCAAATATTCAGTTTTATTTGTGTAGCGCAT
This sequence comes from Danio rerio, assembly GCF_052040795.2. NCBI lineage: Eukaryota > Metazoa > Chordata > Actinopteri > Cypriniformes > Danionidae > Danio > Danio rerio. Next base: position 55,786,933 of record NC_141034.1, on the reverse strand, counting down.
TAGTTTCACAGTAATTCTTGTTTCAAAGCTATGGAAACAGACTCAAAAGAAAACATTCAAGCAAAACACACGATGTACACATGCGTAGCCAAATTCATGTGCATGAAACCGAATTCACATGCGTGAAATATTTATATATATATTCACAAAAACAATTCATGTGCACAAAATAAAAATACATAGTCCTAAAATACGTTTCACAAATGCAAAACACCATTTGCAAATGTATGAGTGTACAAAAAGTTTAAATGTCAGTTCATCCCGAATGAGAACGTGCAAATCCTCTTTACTTTAGATACTAAACTCGCTCATTACAAAGCAGCTTTACAAAATGTGCACATTACTGCATTATACACTCGCCGGCCACTTTATTAGGTACACCTGTTTAACTGCTCGGTAAAGTATATTTCTAATCAGCCAATCACATGCGTGCTGCTGTCATGTCAATATGGAGCAAAATCTCTGAGGAATATATCCAGTACCTTGTTAAATCAATGCCACGAAGGATTAAGGCAGTTCTGAAGGCATATGCATGTCCAAGCAAAGTGTACCTAATAAAGTGGCCGGTGAGTATATACGCATAGTTAACCTGCAGTAATACAGTATATAGGTGATGTCTGTGTAGTGTGTACATGTTCAATGAAGTGGATTTGTGTATTAAGTGTATGAAAATACCAAATGCACAGATTTTCCCCAGACTTTCACTGACCAAAGAGATGAATTCCCATGCCTTATAACTAGGCCCTCACGACATTCACAGATTCTTTAGCACATCATCTTTTTCTTTACTTATACAAATAAATATGTCAATATATTTTCAGTTTTTATCTTAATTTCAGTTGTTTTTGATTATGTGATAATATGGGAAATGTTTATATGGTTTATGTACAATGCAGTTTGTAAAGTCATGTTTTCTGTCTTTGATTAGATATATGAGACTTACTTTGTTTCCCAAACAAGTCATTTAAATTGGATTTGCATTGAAAACTTTTTTTAATTTGTAATTGCCAAAGTTAAGTGAGTTTTTCCTTATACCAAGCTAAATAATCTGCCAATGGGGTCAGCAAAATAATCTTGTTTTTCGATTTGTGATAAGATTATTTTGCTTACTCCATTGGCAGATTATTTAGCTTGATTTGAGGAAAAACTCACTTCATTTTGGCATATTATATCTTATAACAAGACAATATGTTTTGCATGTCTAGAAAATGCTTCTTGATTTAGGAACTTTTAGATATTTGGACTAGAAACAAGACAAAAAATCTAAGTAAGAAAAGCATTTTTGCAGTGTAGAGACTGCTAAATAAATGAATGTGCGAATCTAAAACCAACTTTACCTCAATTTCAAAATCCATGACAGTATATAGATGATGTCTGTGTACATGTTCAATGCAGTGGATTTGTGTATTAAGTGTATGAAAATACCAAATGCACAGATTTTCCCCTGACTTTCACTGTTTAAAGAGATGAATTCCCATGCCTTATAACTAGGCCCTCACGACATTCACAGATTCTTTAGCACATCATCTTTTTCTTTACTTATACAAATAAATATGAGACTGCTAAATGAACGAACGTGCGAATATAAAACCAACTAAACCTCAATTTCAAAATCCATGATATTCCAGGAACGCAGTGTGGGAAATCTGTGTATCGTTTTATTTACAGTTTCAGTATTTACTTATTTAATTTGGCTTTATTATCTGTATTCATGGCGAAAGCAATTCAGAATAATACACATATAAATACAATAAAACCATTTAAACAAACAAACAAAAGTTATAAGTGACTACCACATTGCACCAGAGGGCTCATAATGTATAAGGCTAAACTTTTAGTAAACAGTTTTTAACTTTAAATTTAACTCTAAGAGCTCTCCATACAGTGACACGTGTAATATATATATATATATATATATATATATATATATATATATATATATATATATATATATATAGTCTTTGACCTCTGTCGGTGTGTGTGTGTGTGTGTGTTTATGTTTATAAACGCGCTCTTGTGTGTGTGTGTGTGTGTGTGTGTGTGTGCGTGTGTGTGTGTGTGTGTGTGTGTGCGTGTGTATGTGTGATATAACAGTGTTTTAAAAGTCACCTATAGGAACGAACGGGTTCTCCTTGGTTTTCCTGATGAATTTGTCCTTGAAACCCTCCTCTCTAGTTCGCGAAGTAGGACTGAAGCCCTCGATGACGGGGGGTTGAGAAAGATCCAGCAGAACCGGCGGAGAAGCGCTTTTCCCCGGCTGATCTGGACTGACAGGAGCCGCAGCAGTAGCCATGATGACAACAGGAAGTGGAGGAGCAGAGAGAGCGCAGAGCATTTCCGCCAGCTGTGCGTCACGTGACAACACAAAAAAACTTTTAATTTTGGAAAATAGCGCCTCGTGTCATGCAAGAAAGTCGTGAAAAGTAATGTGTTCATTCATTCATTCATTCATTTTCTTTTTGGCTTAGTCCCTTTATTAATCTGGGGTCGCCACAGCGGAATGAACCGCCAACTTATCCAGCAACTTATCCTGTGGGGGAAACCGAAGCACCCGGGGGCTGTTCCAGAAAGCAGGTTTTGTGACATACCCGGGTAAGTTTGAGAGTAAGTAGGTGGATAACCTCAACTTTGGTTCCAAAATCGGAGGTAACTTCTGGGTATGTTAAGTAGCCATAGCAACTTACTCTCTGAAGATAACCTGCTCCGGAGCAGGTTATGTTCAGAGAGTAAGTTGCTATGTTTCAGAGTTTGTCTGTTTCAGAGAGTTTACTGAGCATTGCGTGCTCTTTTGATGAGAATATTTATGGATGTGGACACACAGATACAAGTTTTTTCGTTGTGAGAGGGTTATAAGTGCATATTTTTTTCAGAACCAAATTCATAATGTTAATGTATTTAACAAACCTTTTTGAAATCAAATGTGACAAACCGCGGGTCTGCGCTTACCATAAAAAAACATTCAGTGCAGCTCTTTGTATTCGCGTCAGGGCATTTTAGGCAACTGTACAATGTGGCAGTATGACCACCTGTACAGTATGCCTGGCACTGAACTGTTTTTTACGCTTTTGTACAGTTCCTTGGTCATACATTACTGCGTATCATTACACAGATGATTCAGAGCACGGGAATAGCGTAGTAGACAGAACGTCGATAAAGAACAACGGAGCGCACAACGGAGCGAGTTCGAATCTCACTTACAGATCTTGTGTTTTTTCTCTCCTTCTGCACCCTCACATTTTTCTGTATAATATTATAACTGGCAGCTTTGTCTTTTGTAGGAAGATATATCTTTAATTTAAGATGTAGGACGTCGTTCTTATATATACATTCACGCACACACACCTACATTTTTTAATATAATATTTTTTTCAGGGTTTCTAAATGCTATTGTGTGCATTAATTGCAACCGATTTTAAAGCTCCATCAGTCACTAAAGGACACTGATAATATAAAATTTGTCCAAAGTGTAAGTGTGCAGGTACAACTTAATTTTCTATCCTTAATCTTTTGGTGTTTCAGCTATTAAACCCATTACTGCTTACCAGCTCATCACACACCTCACCTCATCACTATGTTGAGGCTAAATGGCTGATTTTCAGGAAGTAATGATTCAAGTGTATAACACAAATATAGTAAAAAAAAAAACTATAAAGCAAATGTTGCTTAACACAATGTTTATTTTTATTATATTTGTATTATAAAATAGAATCATTACTGGGCACTACATTGTTACTTGCTGGAGGACAAAAGATACCCTTTTCTGCCTTATACGATGACACCCTACCTGCAGCCTGACCCAGAGGAAATCTCAGTGACCCAAGCAGACAAAACAGATGGAAGAGTGCTAAAAAAATATAATTAGTCAAAAAACTATGTTTAATCAAATAGTTTGGTCTGTTCATTTCTTCATTTCCTGAAATAAAATGAATGATTTTGTACACTGCTTTATACACACACCTTTCAACGTGTAACATATTTTTCATATACATTTCTCACCTTAAGTTGATGCTTATGTGACTTTATCTTTGAAGATGGACCTTATACAGCTACTTTAGAATTTAAATATGTAGATAAAAGATTTTGTGATCCAAGAGTAATATTCAAATATGGAAAAGTGCAGAAAATTCTTACACTGCTTGTTAGTTGAGGCAGAAGGAACTTCGTCTGCATGCAAAATAAAAAGAACCTAAAGCTATCTGACAACAATCACTTACAACAGAGACAGAGTGTGTGGTTTAAGTCAAAAACTCAACCACTGAAAAGCCTTTATTATAGGACACAGCAGTTAGACAGGCCTCTTTCTATTAGCTGCATGTCAGAAAGAATATTCTAGAGTGTTAAATAAAGAGCTCCAGTAATTAAATATTACCTTTTATGATAATGTTTCTGTGTTTAATGACTTTGGACAGAGTTCTAGCTCCAGAAAGATTACAATTTCTATAAGCCTTATTAGTCAATACACATATTGTGGCCTTAAGAAATTAATGGCAAGAAAAATAAATGCATGAATGGTTACACAACATACTCAAAAAGGATGTTAAAGAGTAGTTTCATTTATCATTACAATAAAATGGAGGGTGGCATGTGTAATTTAATGAACCAATAAATTTTCTCATTATTTATTTTTTATTTTCTTATCTATTTCTTATTCTATATTTCTTTCCTTTGTTGAAGCAGATGTGTAATCTCTGTGTTTAAAACCTCCAGCTTCGCCTCTGTAAAGTGCGTTGCCCTTTTTTTCTCACCGTGATTTTCTATGGTGACTCGTGAATTCGGCGATCTACTGAAAATGCCTTCAGGTGTGTGCCGTGCACGCGCATTAACCCGCGGTTATCTTAAGGAGGTTGATTTAACTAACTCTTGTCACCTGTTTTGGAACCAACATACTCGCGGTAAGCAGGTTTTGGGTAAATCAACCGAGAGTTTAGGTTTTAGCAGATGGTAAGTTAACCCAGCTTTCTGGAATACCCCCCCGGAGGAAACCCACGCTAACACAATAAAAAATATAAATAATTCTTAATTCCTCTTTACGATGAAGATTAGGTTTGGGGTGGGTGTAGACCAGGGTTTCTCAACCACGCTCCTGGAGGACCACCAACACTGCATGTTTTGGATGTCTCTTTTCTCTATCACTCCTATAATAGGTCTATCAGTCTCTAAAAATGAGCTGATGGTCTGAATCAGGGGTGTTTGGTGAAGGAGACATGGAGAATGTGCAGAGCTGGTGGTCCTCCAGGACCATGGTTGAGAAACACTGGTGTAGACGTTAATAAAGTGTAATTTAATGGGTAATATAAATATAAACATTTTTCTAATTACTGTTTTTGCATTACTGTGATAATTGGAATAGAGTAGACGTTAATAAAATACAATTAATAAATAATGTAATAAATAATATGAATAATTCTCGTTAACTTCCGGTCGCAGCTTGTATCCCTTCTACCAACAACCCATATATAAAATAAAGGCGATTCTTCACACCTCAGACAAATTAACTAATCAAAAATCGGCACAATATTTATATTGTTAATATATATATTGTTAAATGAAATTAAATAAACACAGTGGACTCCTGCGCAACAGGCGGCGAAAGAGAGAAATCCGAACTGGATCGCGTTTAACGTCTTGGCACGTCAGCACGCTTTATACGTCATCACGTTTTGTTAGGGCTCGGCGAGGTAAGATGGCGGCGCCAGAAGAACAGGAATTATCTCAGGCTCAAACTGAAAAACTCCTTCAGTTTCAGGTACTAGTTAGTTTGACTTGGTAACACATACTGACTCGATCTTTTATACACTCGATTATCAGGAAAACAGTGTTCGCGGTGTCCAGCTCGCCTTCTGTTGGTGTAAATGACCAGTCAGCGAGCGAACTGCCGTTAAAGATCGTTAGTTTTTACTCAAGCGAGACCAGCTTCGGTTTAATAACAATTACAGATTTAATCTGAATAATAATCTCCTGGATTGTGCTCATATAAACTATTTATCGGGTTTACAAATAGCTCTTGTTTTAGTTGAGCTGGCAGCTGTCAGTTAGTCAGCGAGACACTGGTTGTGTTTTAAAACCTAGTGAGTTGACTATCTAGACAGCAGATTTAGTCAAATTGAAGTGAGTCTTTAATGCCTAAAATGTTGTCTAGTTAGGCAACACTCGAGGTTTTTTTTTTGACAACCTGAAGGATAACAGCTAGTCACCCGGAACAGTTCGTAAATACTACAAATGTCATCTAGATAGACAGCTTAGTGTGTTTTGAGACGCTTTTCTAATCTAAACCCAGTCTGATGAAACTTGCTTAATTCTGTTATTTTTCTTTTTCAAACTGGTTGTAATCATCATCAGTATGGCTACTACTGAGTCATAGCAAGAAAGAAAGATGCCCTTGAATAGCAACTGCTCAGGGAAACACTCAAATCTATACATTTTTGTAAACATACTGCTCCAAATGTTTAATCTATTAACATAAACACACTCACTAGTCTTAATTATATTGACCGTTCTTTGTGTTTAAAGAGATAGATCACTCAAAAACTTAACATTTACACTCTATTTAATCTCTTCAAACCTAAATAAGATTGTTTTTCCCAAAAGAGGGTGTTTTGTAGAATGTTGGAAACTGGTGGCCATTGACATCTATAGTAGGAAATAAAAAAAACTTTCCCAACATTCTTCAAAATATCTTTACTCCTCACAAATCTCTCTTTTTAATTAATATTTTTTTTTGTAGGAAGCTATATAATATTATATTTGTGCAAATACATTAGATTAGCCAGTACTAAAGCCAAATCTGGAGCCTATCTAACAAAATAACTTGCGATAACGGTCCAAAAACTAGTACAGCCAAATGTATATGATATAGAAAAATATTAAATACAAATTTTAAAAAGAGGAAAAATCAAGAGAAGCAAAAAAATTGAAAAATTTAGTTGAAATTTTGAAGGTTGTAATTTATTATTATTGTTATTATTTTTATATAATAATATTATTAAATTATTAATTACTATATATTTTTGTTGCAATATTTAGCTTGACTTTGTTTTCTTTCAGTTTCTAAATTTGTTTGGTGACTAAAATATGATTTTAATAAATATATCTGTTTAACAAATCTGATTTGTTCAAATGCACCAAAATACACTGCCTACATTCACTGGGAAACAGATATAAATACTCTTTTTCAAAATAGGGTGTACTCAATTATGCTGAGCACTGTATGTCCAACTGGTTCAGAACAAGTGTAAGGTGAATAAATGAGTAATTTTTAATTTTGGTGTGAACTACCCCTTTAACTTTTGCGAATGAATTGCCATCTTTTGTTGCCGTTCAGGACCTGACGGGCCTCGAGTCAATGGACCAGTGTCGGCGCACATTAGAACAACACAATTGGAACATTGAGGTGAGAGCTGGAAAGCCAGATGAATGCATCCTTTCATCATCATCATCACTGGATTTGAAAGCATTGGATTGATGTAAATGTTTTGCAGGCTGCAGTACAAGACAGACTAAATGAGCAAGAAGGAGTTCCCAGTGTCTTCAACCCGCCGCCCGCCAGACCGCTACAGGTCAACACAACAGACCACAGAGTCTATAGCTATATTGTCTCAAGGCCACAGCCTAGAGTAAGAGGGTTTTCATTTAATCTTTTCTTCGTCACCGGTGCCAAGTTCTACAGTAGTCAACATTCGAAAACTATGCTAAGATCAGAACTGATGCTGTTGAATCGTTTTAGGACAACTTTCATGATCCACTTCAAATGTTGCCTACTGTATATGCAAGCTAGACCTGCTGCAATAATCAATATATCCACTTACTGCGCAATACATGAACATGACCTTAGTTTTTGGTGTGTTTGCATAAAAATGAATGTCATCAACATTTGATCTGATTTCTCAATCTAAACTCAGTGTCAGTGATGATATGACAAAAATACTACAGTAAATACTAGTGTTTTAACCCTGCTATAGTAAAGCTCTTGAATTAATCAGATTTGATTATTGTGTAGTTACTATAGCAAGTCAAGAATCAATGAAAGAGATTAAAGTGTTTTACTATGGTATGGTTCAAAACACTATAATAACATAGTAAATACTATAGTATTTTTTAACCATACTATAGTAAAGTACTTGAATTAGTGTGTGGTTATTCTTTACTTTCTTTGATAACACAACAACTAGTGTAAACAAATCATCAATGCTGTCATTTTCTACAATATTAGGGTATATTATACTACAAGACACCACAGTTTACTGTAGTAAGCCAGTGCTCGAAATTGCGACCATTTTGGTCGCATATGCGCCCGAAAAATAATCTATGCGACCTCATAATATATTTGGGTGCATTAGTGCGACTGCAGATAATAGTTGTAGTGCGACCTGTTTAGATTTTTTCTAAAAACGTGCTGAATCGCTCTTCCCTGCCGCTATATTGGTTTATATAAGCCGTCGATCACTCAAGGTATTCCGCTGTCAGATGACAGGGAAGGAGCTTTTATGACCACGGGAAATGCAAACGGCTGAAGAGTGAAAACTTAAAGCACACAGGTTTGCCAACCCCACCTAAAGTTGAGGCGCAGATAAGAGCGATCATGACATGTGGTGAATATTGATCCGCCAGCTGAGATCAATCGAGTATGTGCTTTTCGAAGAAAGTGCCTGAATCTCGATGTGTTGCGTTCACTGCGTGTTCAGCGCAAATGTCCGCTAATAGTCAAATCTAAGCTAAAAGTCAAATCTAAAATACTGTACATATCATCGCCAAAGAAGCTCGCCTTTTCTAAGTTTACACTGAAACTGCAGCTCATAATAAAGAGCAGTATTGTGGCGCTGGTCATCGCAAGAATCCGGCTCAACCTGCTCATAAATTGGGTCGGCTGACTCGCCTGCTTTTCCACTAACACAGAAAAATGAAGATCAGCTCAGACTGAACAGTTAAATTGACACAAACTGAAACCAAAACTTTTAAAGAGGGATAAAAGTGAGACTTTACTTACTTTCTTTTGTCTATTCTTTCTTGAGGTGTATATATATATATTTTATTTAGTTACTGAAGACTGTTTTGCAGCTTTTAGCCTTGAATTTAATTATTTATTATAATCTTTTGTTTGTTTTGTAGCAGAAATATTATTTATTAAATTGACATGCATATATAAAAAGTACAAGTACAAAAAAAAAATTTCTTACTGCAATGCTTCATTTTTGTTTGCAAACTATACATTTATTTTTCATAAAGTAACAGACTTTTTATAGCAGATAACTTACATTCAAGGCAGCATGATGATGAGAAATGTAATTCATTGTTACTATTATTGTCATTTTCATCATCATTAATATTTTATAATTATTCAACATTCATTTTGGAATTATTGCACACAAATATCAATGTCATCTCAGCATTAGATAGTTGTTTCTGGTTTTTGTTAGTCCTAATTGATGTCGTTTTAAAATGCAATAAATTCCTTAAAATACAATTTGCAGCGGTGCTCAATCATTTTTGGTGGGTGCTCCTAAATTTCTTCTGGTGCTCCTAATTTTTTTCTGGTGCTCCTAAGTTTTTGAAGTTGGGAGCACCGGTGCTACCAAGTAAAAAAGTTAATTTCGAGCTCTGTAAGATATATTACTGTGTTTTTTACAGTTTTAGTTCACTCTATTTAATTATACAGCATGCTGAAGCATTCATTAAAGTTTTGTAAATACTATAATATGTAGAGTATAATACACTTCACTATAGTCAGGGTTCAAATGGTCATGGAAAAGTCATGGAATTACGACATGGCTCTTTCCAAGGTCTGAAAAACAGATATCTTTACACTTGAATATAAGTTATTTGTCTTTACTACTTTTCTGTCCTTGGCCAATCACATACTCTCATACTATTAGCACGGTGTAAGCGTTGTCTAAATCAATTTTCCATTAATATAAATATAAATTGAAGCTAAATAGATTTTTGAAAAAATCTTGGAAAAGTATGGAGATCTGGAAGGGACGTGATGGTGGAGAAAAAAATGTGTGGAAGAAAAAAAATGGTTGGGAGAAAAAAAACTGAGTAATCGGTAAACATATTTTTGAAAGTTTTTACGTATATCGCATAGATGTTTTGCAAGGGAATGCAAATAAGTTTTGCGTTTTGTCGCAAAACTGTTTGACAAACTCTTCACTTCATGACAACCCTCCTGTTTTTGCTGGGATTCTCCTGTATTTTACCATTATATCTTATTATTAGGTATTTTCCCATATTTCTCTCATATGTTTAATCTTGAAAGCATGTTGAAATTAATATAAAAATGTCTGAATTCACTTTCTTTCCATTAAAGCTGTGCGTCGATCAGCGGCCCTCACATGCAACCCCTGAGTCTGTGAATGCATGTATAAGCGCTGACTGACTCAGATCAGCTGAACACACAATTTAAAGAGGAGATTATGTGTAGGGCAATTTGGGAATCAGGTGTGTTTAAACAGACAAATACACTTAATAATATGTAAACATGCCTGGACGTCCTGCGTGTTTTATTTTAAACGAAACTAATTTTCTCTTAAATAAGCACAAACAGTTAAAGTATGCTTTCGTTATATATCAATGTGGGACACCGTAAAGGGAAACCTCTGTTATCAAACAAAACAAAACAAAACGAGAGATTGATTTGCTGGTATTCACTTGTTTGATAATAGAGGTGTCACTTTAAATGGCCTGTACAGAAGCTGATCTGGGATCATTTTATCATACAGTGCGCGTCCGTCAGTCAGCGCTTATGCATTCACTGATTTAGACATTTACATTTAGTCATTTAGCAGACGCTTTTATCCAAATCGACTTACAAATGAGGACAAGGAAACAATTTACACAACTATAAGAGCAACAATGAATAAGTGCTATAGGCAAGTTTCAGGTGTGTAAAAATTTATTTATTTATTATTTTTATTTTAGTTAGTGGAGGAGTCAGAGAGAGAATTGTAGATTAGGGTGAAGTGGAGACTAAATAGTTGAGTTTTTAGTCTCTTCTTGAAGACAGCGAGTGACTCTGCTGTTCTGATGCAGTTAGGGAGTTCATTCCACCAACTGGGCAGATTGAGCGTGAGCGTTCGCGAAAGTGATTTCTTCCCTCTTTGAGATGGAACCACGAGGCGACGTTCATTCACAGAACGCAAGTTTCTGGAGGGCACATACATCTGCAGAAGTGAGAGCAGATAAGGAGCAAAGCCAGAAGTCAATTTGTAAGCAAACATCAGAGCTTTGAATTTGATGCGAGCAGCAACTAGCAGCCAGTGCAAACGGATGAGCAGCGGAGTGACATGTGCTCGTTTAGGTTCATTAAAGACCACTCGTGCTGCTGCGTTCTGAAGCATCTGAAGAGGTTTGACAGTTAGCTGGAAGCCCGGCGTGTAGAGAGTTGCAATAGTCCAGTCTGGAGAGAACAAGAGCTTGAACAAGGAGTTGAGCTGCATGTTCAGATAGGAAGGGTCGGACCTTTCTGATGTTATAGAGTGCGAATCTGCATGATCGAGCAGTTCTAGAGATGTGGTCAGAGAAGTTTAGTTGGTCATCAATCGTTACTCTAAGGGTTTTCACCATTTTGGATGCAGTAATGGTTGCCCCATCCATCTGTATTGAAAAGTTATGATGTAGAGTCCGGTTGGCAGAAACTTCATGCATTTCTGTTTTCGTGAGGTTAAGCTGAAGATGATGATCTTTCATCCACTGTGAAATGTCTGACAGGCAGGCTGAGATGCGAGGCGGAACCGAGGGATCATCAGGGTGAAAAGAGAGGTATAGCTGGGTTTAGAGGTTACATATGAGGGCCGCTGATCGACGCACAGCTTTAATGGAAAGAAAGTGAATTCAGACATTTTTAGATAAATTTCAACATGCTTTCAGGATTAAAAATATGAGAGAAATATGGGAAAATACCTAATAATAGGATATAATGGTAAAATACGGGACAATCCATGGGAACGCAAAACATCTATGCGAGGGAACGCAAAAACTTTCAAAAATATGTCTACCTATCACCTTTTTTTTTTTTCTCCCACCCATTATTTTTTCTTTCACCATCACGTCCCTTCCGGGTCTCCGTAGAAAAGTCATGGAATTTTAGTAGTAAAAATGTGTATGAACCCTGTATAGTATGGTTGAAAAACACTGCAGTATTTTCATGTGGGCAAGCTCAGGTTACACATTTACAAACAGTTTAGTGACCGCAAAAGAATAGGAGACCTACACTATCACATTTTTCTAAAAACTACTGATGTTTACTGATGAAGTAGCAGGTTCGATTCAAAGCTACAGTAAACATCCAGAAAAAGACAGACATTCACAAATAACGTTCAAGACATTTAGAGTTTATTTGTATTAGTACGTTGTTGTAAAATCTTTATATAATTTTAAAATGACATTAATATAACTTATTGCAATAATTTCTGACACAATATACAGCAAAATAAATATGTAAAGTGTTGTTATTATTTATAGTGACAATATTATATAAATATTATTTCTAGTATACATCAATGTTTCCTATAATTATACATGCATAACGTGCATTTAGCTGTAGTGAATATTAATAATTACAGAAATTTAGATTTTTTTCTGAATATTTTTATTACAGAATTACTTCAAAAAATATAAATGGATAGTTTTTCTTTCTTTAAATTTAAATAAAATAAACATTTTCTCTTTTACAGGGTTTAATAGGTTGGAGTTACTACTTGATAATGCTTCCCTTCAGGTTTACGTATTATACACTTCTGGACATATTCAGGTATTACATCAATTGATCTTTGAAATATAAATGTCGACCTGAATTATATTACATTACTAATGTTTTTTTTCTTGTCTTTTTCAGGTTTGCCCTGAGATTCATTCGACCAGACCCGAGGGGTCGTGTCACAGATCCTGTTGGAGATGTCATGTCATTTATTCATAGTTTTGAGGAGAAATATGGTCGATCGCATCCTGTATTCTACCAGGGAACATATAGCCAGGTATGCTAAAGGGCTCCTATGATTATGCTTTTCACACTAAAGCAAACCAAATATGTAAAATGATGTTATTTGAGCTTGAAAATGATTGCAAAATTACAAGAGTAATTCTGAATGTAGTTATTTACCCCAATATTGTTATTTTCCCCCCAATATAATTCCTGCACAAGGAAAATGTTGCTGTATTACATATGTAATTCACTGATACTCTTGTGTTTACATTCAGACATAATCAACATGTAATATACAACTTATTATAACAATTGGTTTTGTGCGACTTTGGCATAAACATTTGTATTTGGCAGGAGGTAAATTAGAATTAATACTCACATGATTGTCTCAGGTTAAAATGTACCTGTTTAGTGCTGAAATAACATATTTTAAATTTACAAGGGCTTAAAATGTGTGCAGATGTTTTGCTTGTGGGCTCTAGAGTAACTCAGGCACAGGCTGTAGAGGCTTCGCCCTCTTTTGAAAAGGGGAATGGGCAGCAAAAGCTCATTTGCATTTAAAGAGATAACGTTTAAATGTAGTGATCTAAATGCTAGACATTTGCAGCATGATATAATAAATTGTGGGCTGATATAACAATTTTGAGCTGAGACACTTGCTGGGGACACCTGAGAAGAGCATAATGGGGCCTCAATACAAAAAATGATTACACTTTATTTTACGGTGCTCTTGTTATCGTACATACGTATTATTAATTAATTAACAATGCATGTAATAATTGTTAATACATTATTCTATCTATCTATCTATCTATCTATCTATCTGTCTGTCTGTCTGTCTGTCTGTCTGTTTATTACAGAATACTTTATTATTAATTAATTAAATGTACTTACTATATGTTATGGTTGGATTGTGGGTTAACCCCTTCTACAACTGATAGGTGTAAACTATAAAATGAGCCTTTTATTATGGATGTGAGCCTTTTACCATCTCATTGGATAGAAACAAAACAACAGCAGAAACATCTGATAAGAGTTTTCTGCGGAGCTTAGTAAACACAATGGTTTGTTTGTAGTAAGTGTAAAATAGTGTCTCAAAAGCAGATCTTTGGGGTTAAGCTACTTAAAGACTGACAGGTTAACATTGATGCTGATGAACTGTATTATTCTTATATTGCTAAATAAAAAGTGTATCTAAAGAGCTTGTTTTTCTTCTAGGCTCTGAATGATGCCAAGCGAGAACTTCGCTATTTGTTAGTTTATCTTCATGGAGAAGATCACCAGGACACTGACGAGTTCTGCCGGTGGGTTTACAGTGACGTTCTCCACTATTCACATGAAGTTTCGTCTCCTGATCTTATAACTGGAGCTGGTGTGTGTTTCTCTTTCTCAGATCCACGTTATGTTCAGAAGAGGCGCTCACCTTCATCAACACGAGGATGTTGTTCTGGGCATGTTCCACCAGCAAACCAGAGGGTTACAGAGGTGAACCAGCTGCACTTCATATTGTCTAATAGTGATGGGATTGATTGATGCAGCAATTTTTGTTTGTATTTTATGAAAAGTGAGTTTGACATTCAAGATATTAAACTAAAGCATCTTCTGTGCAACCATCACAACAGCGCAGGTTCTAATTCGTTCTGTTCGCTGTTGATGTATTCAGTGTGATGTCCCACATAAAGCTTTAACCATTACCTGTTAGCATTAGTTTACAGGTAGATGCATCCATTAATGATCAAGCATGGTGGATTGCTAAAACCAAAAATGCCAGAGCTTCAGTGCAATATCATCCTGCATTCTCATTTTTGTTTTACCTTATATCTTTTAGCATCCCTGGATGAGTGTATTGTCATGTTGTCGTGATCATCATGCCGTGTGTTCAGTCTCTCAGGCCCTGCGTGAAAACACCTATCCATTCCTGGCCATGATCATGCTGAAGGACCGGAAGATGACGGTGGTTGGGAGACTGGAGGGTTTAATCCAGCCGGAGGATCTGATCAACCAGCTGACCTTCATCATGGAGGCAAACCAGACATATCTCATGTCAGAACGACTAGAGAGGTACGGATATCACATGGTTTGATTTGTTCAGTATTTAGTGTTTTTGCTTTCAGCAGTAACATTTACATGATGCTGAAATAAACTGGACTAAAGCAGTTTCAATTTACTAATACTTCATCTGTTTTAAGCTGCAATCTACATTGTAAAAAGTGCTATAGAAATCAAGATGAATTGATTTTTGACTGTTCCGCATAGTTGTGAGAGGGTCATTTACTCTTTACATGTGTTTTATATGCATACTACATACATACAATTATAGAAATGATTCTCAGCCTTTTTTATTTCAAGAAAGAAGTTCATTAGCACTTCATTTTAGTCTCTGGACTCTCCTAACTTTTTAATGCAAATTTTTCTTTTTAAGCAAATTTAATGCAGAAGTTTTAGAGCTTCTTTTTTTGTGAAACATTTAAAAAATGGAAATTTTCAGCAGATGACCTAAATAACTCTGTGAAGGGGATGTTTTTGCATCGGAACAAATAATTTAAGGCTGTTAAAATGGCAGATGTTTAAAGGGTGACCTCCGCTGACTGCGTGCACACCTCATGAAACAGACGAGGATTTTATACTTGACGTGTTCGCCATTTTGATATTCTTACAGGGGGCGGACAAAAGAAACCAACTGAAAAAAATCAGATGGATAAACAAAGATGTTTCTGGAACTACGTCATATCAATAATATCATTCAAAATTTAACTAATTATTTTAATCACTTTTATAAATTATTTTATTGATTATAAAGATTTTTTTATCCATTCAAGAATTTATTTATTTTTTTTATCAAACTTTGATGCGTCACTTGCTTTTGTTCATATCTCAGACAGTTAAACCTATTAAAGTTAAGTATTAAAATATTAATGACAACAGAACATGGGTTGCTCTACAAATATATATAAATGTATGTATGTATGTATGTATATTTTTATGTTATATTATAGAAAGCATAAAAGTTATATGCTTAAAAGGCAATAATGGTCCAACGTTCCTGACCATTATCACTAATAATGCCTAGAAAAGCAGGACATTGGTGTTTTGTAAACCAATATGTTCAAATATACTTTTCCAGTTAACAAAGAAATAATTGTGTTGCTTCATTTTAGTTTTGTAACTATTAAATTGTTTTAAATTCATAATGCAATATACACACATCAGTGTAAAACCCATGAATGCTGAAAAAACATTCTCCACACGGGTCTCCACTTTTTCCATGACCTCTCTTTTTGGTTTAACAAACTTTATCAAAAACTTTCCTCCTTTCATCCTTAGTATTTCTTTCGAAACCATTAGCACTATGAAATATGCCGGTAAATATCATATCATATATAAGAATAAATATCATAAGTAGAAGAAAAGAAAATCCAAATCTCTTCGTCAGAGTTATCATATGACACATTACCAGTATTTTGAAGTCAGTTACTAAAGGTTTATAACAGAAGTCACCAATCTTTGTCCTGGAGGGCCGGTGTCCCCGAAGGGTTTAGCTCCAACTTGCCTCAACACACCTGCCTGGATGTTTCAGGTATACCTAGTAAGGCCTTGATTAGCTTTTTCAGGTGCGTTTGATTACGGTTGGGTTGCTAAAATCGGCCCTCCAGGAACAAGTTTGGTGACCACTGGTTTATATTTATGATTTAATGACAACGAAAATTGCACAAAATAATAGAAATTTAAATGTTAATTTTAAAATAAAATATTTTTAATCCTTTTTAATTTTAATGCATGCTGCAGTGTAAATACTGTTTAATTTCAAAATAACGACAATGTTCAAATTATGCTCATACATATGGCAAGAGGAGTCATTTTTATTTTGATATTATGCTGCAGTAATTAAAACGAACATTAAAATAAGCTAAAGCATTCAAACATTGTTTTGTTTTATGCAATCGGGAATTTAGAACCACTACTTTAATAAATACTTCTTTATTTAATTGATCGTGTTTTTGTGATTTGCAGGGAAGA